>NW_027441869.1:0-17310 GCF_048569485.1 Anomaloglossus baeobatrachus | reverse complement strand
GCAAGTGTGCCACAAAAGAGGCCTAAAGGGCAGGATTGGGGAGACAAGAGGTACAAGAAACTCTGAAGGGTTTATAATGAAGCAACAAAGTAAATGACCATATGTTTCCATTAACAACTCAAAAGCATTATTTTTTTGGCAAGAAGGAACCTTTACAGAAGACACAAAGGAGGATGCCCAGCTAAATTGTACTCCCTCATCCCTAAATGGGCGATTGCCCTCTCTTCGGGTTTCCGACCCCCTCCCGCTATGTGACCACTTTTCAGCTTTGCTGTCATTGTCTGAGTCATTGCAACTTTCCCAACACAAGTCTATGAGATTTAACGTTCGTTCAGATGTCTGACATTTTTCTCATGTGCAAAAAACAACCCGAGATGGTCACTATATTATAAATATACACATATATTATATATATATATATATATATATATATATATATATATATATATATATATATATATATATATATATATATATATATATATATATATATATAGAGATTTATATGTACACATTATAGCTTCTAAATCAATCCTTGGAAAAACAGACTAGACCTTAGAAGAGATCCAAGTACTGTCTGATTTTTGTCAGAGATACATAGACTTGCACTGGCCAATTTAATTCAACATTCAAATCACTGTCAGACAAGTCCCCATGCTTTCGTGAGGATCACTCAGCCTTAGAACAATAAATCAGTTATGTGACTTACTCAACAGACCGTCATAATCTCAACTGGTATCCATCAAAAACACGGATAGCACCCATACAAGAAAAATGGACGTCTGAACAAGGCCATACAAAAAAAGATGCATTTGCACAACTTTTTGGTCAACGGATTGCTCCCGGAGGCGTTCCAACAGATGATTACTGGAAAGGTGAACTTAGTTTAACATTGCTTCTTAGCATGGCATTTCCCTCTGTAGGTTTGTTTTAATTTTTTTATGACTAAGTGAGGTTTTATACCCAGCAGGAGGAAGCATGTAACAATCTATTGTGTAAGATTTTTCTTCTGCTAGGATTTGTCCTTGTTTTTACAAAAAAACAAAAGGTAAAAAGCATTAGTAGAAATTGGATCTAAATATGTCAAAATGTTCTGTTCTATTTGTTCTATCTAAAGTATAGCAGTATATAGACAAAATTAAGGGCACCTATTAATTTCAAGCACATGCTGGGTATTACAAGAGGACAAGATGGCAGCTGTTGTGGCCTTCAGCAGCCCCCAGCAGCACTGATAACTAGTGATGAGCAAGCACTACCATGCCCCATGCTTGGGTGCTCGAACGCGAAACGAGCAGGTCGGACGCTTGGACAGGCTCGACCCTAGCATTATAGCAGTCAATGGGAAACTAGCACTTTTCCAAAAGGAAAAAAAGACTTTTATAATGGTATTTTCTATCCAAGCACTGATTGGGCGAAGGTCATTGTGAAAGGAGGGATGAGCTGTGACAATAATCTATTGTGAATGGTAGATCTTATGTAATTGTTTATTGAAGTTTTGCTTTTCATTGCAATCCTGTCTGATTATAATAACACTACTAAAGTCTTCGGTACAGACTAGGCAGTATGAGCCTATTGTTAAGCTTACAGGCCAGTGTGAATATTGCAAGATGATGTTTTTTATGTAGTTAGATTGTCAATAAATTGCAAAATTGACAAAAACATTATCAAGTTTTTTTACAAATAGATTTACCATAAAACAAAATTTAGAAAACAATTCCAGTATTTTTTTTCCACCACTGGAATGGTGCTTTCAATTTATGCCTCTTGCCCCCAGTCTTACACTTCTACTTTAGCATCTTCACCCTTTTATTGACACCTCTGTAGTCTGCAGAAGTAATGTTGTCACAAGCTCTTGACACACGTCAGAGCCAGAACGAGGCTCTCAGACTTGTATTGAGTTGTGCCCTACAGAGTCACAAACTGCCGGAGACCGAAAAGAACAGTAGGGATAAAAGATGAAGACACTGGAGAGTGAGTATAAGGCTGGGAGCAGGCACCTTACATTAGAAGAAGCACCACTCCATCACTAAAATTTTAAAATAAATAAATTGTGGAGTGGTGCTTTAAAAATAATTTTTTTTGCCACTGTAATTATAAAACTTCTTAAATTAATGAAATGTTGCCTCGTAGTGTTGCTACGTAAATGGAACTTCGAAATCAGTTTAAGTGATTTACTACAATGTTGATAAATATGTTTTTCATGGACAATTGACTGCCAATTCTCTAAAATATCATCCCTCATTGTACTGGTCAGGGCCGTAAGCAAAAGATCTTCGAGTCACATACTACATGAAAAATCAGGCTGCCCTACAATGAATAACTCCTGTTCATGTAAAGAAGCATTTGAAGATATCCTGTTCCCATATTAAAAAAAATCAAGGGGACAGTGTGCGACATATATTCTACTGCTGAAACAATATGCCCAAATTAATAAAAAAGCAGCAATTACAATTTACACAGGCTATAAAAAACTAAGACGACAATTTATATCCACAGTTTAGCAATGCATATTTGCGCTAATACCTGATAAGTGTCTGGTGACATGGCTGTAGCGCCGTCCCATACCGCACTGATTTGCGCCTTTACAGTTTTTCCTGCAGCATTTAGAACTTTTGTTTTTGGCGAACTAACAAATACAGAAACCACTGAGATACGTTCTTGTTCAAATGGATTATAAATGGCAACAGACCTGTAAAAAGTAAATAAGTGAAACCATAACTAACAAGAAAAACAAAAATACATCAAATAGTCTCATATACCGTATTTTTCGGACTATAAAGGTACGCGCCTACGATCAGGAATAGCAGAGTTGTGGACGCAGTGTGTTTTCACCGTGTCAAAAACTCTGTGTTTTACAGTAGAAGCACTATGAATGGGACTTCTAGAAATCCCATGCCCACCGTGCTTCTTTTCTCTGCAGCGTAAACTGACTTGCGGCTTACTGAGCCGCAGCATGTCAATTTAAGCTTGTGGAGACGCGAGTGTTGTCTGCAGGGAGAGCACAGCAAAAGTCTACAGAACCCCAAACCCTGATCGTGGGCACGAACCGCTGCGTTCTCTTGCAGAGAATGCTTGTGTCTTCACAGAAGACACGCTGCGTCCTGGACACACTGTGTGCTGATCATGGGCACACACCCTAAGGGGGACTTTGCACGCTGTGACATCGCTACTGCGATCTCATCAAAGTCAAATCAAAAGTGACGCACATCCGGCACCGGTAACGACGTTGCAACATGTAAAGCCTAGATGCGCCGATAAACGATCGCAAAAGCGTCAAAAATCGGTGATCTGTGTAGCGCCGGTCATTTTCATAATGTTGCACCAATAGGAGATACGATGTTGTTCCTCGTTCCTGCGGCAGCACACATCGCTCTGTGTGAAGCCGCAGGAGCGAAGAACATCTCCTTACCTGCCTCTACCGGCAGTGCAGAAGGAAGGAGGTGGGCGGGATGTTTATGTCCAGCTCATCTCCGCCCCTCCGCTTCTATTGGCCGCCTGCCGTCGCACGACCCGCCCCCTTAGGAAGGAGGCGGGTCGCCGGCCAGAGCGATGTCGCAGGGCAGGTAAGTGCATGTGAAGCTGCGGTAGCGATAATGTTCGCTACGGCAGCTATCACAAGATATCGTATGTGCGACGGGGGCGGGTACTATCGCGCTCGGCATCGCTAGCCGATGCTAGCAATGTCGCAACATGCAAAGTACCCCAAGACGCACTTTTTTACCCAAATTTGGGAGTAAAATGGGGGTGTGTCTTATAGTCCAATTATACCTTGTATTGGACTTTGTTGTCCCTAGCTCAGTTTTCATTTTTTTCAAACAGCACTGGTAAAAAGAAAGAAAGACTGTGATTGGATTCTACAGTGAACAAAGACCATTTTTTTTCTAAAACTGTACTTCCTTTTATGGCCATACCAAGTTTGAATTGTTTTACTACTCTTCTACGATAAAAACTGTATAAAAACTGAATAAAAAAATAATTTGTTTTAAAAAAAAGGGAATTTAACATTCTTCATATAAGACAGCTTATGTGTCAATTAATGTGACTTTGGTGGTGACAGGCAGAGGGGTAGAAGGAGAGAGAGACTAAAGGTGGCTTTACATGCTACGAGATCGCTAAAGCGATCTTGTTGGCGTCACGGAATTTGTGACGCACATCTGGCCGCTTTAGCGATGTCGTTATGTGTGACACCTATGAGCGATGTTGAATCGTCGCAAAAACGTTCAAAATCGCTCATCGGTGACATGCCCCCCTCTTCCCAATTATCGTTGCTGCTGCAGTAACAATGTTGTTTGCCGTTCCTGCGGCAGCACACATCGCTATGTGTGACGCCGCTGGAACGCCAAACATCTCCTTACCTGCATCCACCAGAAAAGGAGGAAGGAAGGAGGTGGGCGGCATGTTCCGGCCGCTCATCTCCTCCCCTCCTTTTCTATTGGGCAGCGGTTCAGTGACGTCGCTGTGACGCTGAACGAACCGCCCCCTTAGAAAGGCGGCGGTTCGCCGAACACAGCGACGTCGTTGCACAGGTATGTGCGTGTGATGCTGCCATAGCGATAATGTTCACTACGGCAGCGATCACCACATATCGTGCCACCGACGGGGGTGGGTGCTATCACACACGACATCGCTAGCCGATGCTAGCGACGTCGCAGCGTGTAAAGCACCCCTTAGTTGCAATGTCTATATCTATCTATCTATATCTAATCTATATACAGTCAGGGCCAGAAATATTTGGACAGTGACACAAGTTTTGTTATTTTAGCTGTTTACAAAAACATGTTCAGAAATACAATTATATATATAATATGGGCTGAAAGTGCACACTCCCAGCTGCAATATGAGAGTTTTCACATCCAAATCGGAGAAAGGGTTTAGGAATCATAGCTCTGTAATGCGTAGCCTCCTCTTTTTCAAGGGACCAAAAGTAATTGGACAAGGGACTCTAAGGGCTGCAATTAACTCTGAAGGCGTCTCCCTCGTTAACCTGTAATCAATGAAGTAGTTAAAAGGTCTGGGGTTGATTACAGGTGTGTGGTTTTGCATTTGGAAGCTGTTGCTGTGACCAGACAACATGCGGTCTAAGAAACTCTCAATTGAGGTGAAGCAGAACATCCTGAGGCTGAAAAAAAAAGAAAAAATCCATCAGAGAGATAGCAGACATGCTTGGAGTAACCAAATCCACAGTCGGGTACATTCTGAGAAAAAAGGAATTGACTGGTGAGCTTGGGAACTCATAAAGGCCTGGGCGTCCACGGATGACAACAGTGGTGGATGATCGCCGCATACTTTCTTTGGTGAAGAAGAACCCGTTCACAACATCAACTGAAGTCCAGAACTCTCTCAGTGAAGTAGGTGTATCTGTCTCTAAGTCAACAGTAAAGAGAAGACTCCATGAAAGTAAATACAAAGGGTTCACATCTAGATGCAAACCATTCATCAATTCCAAAAATAGACAGGCCAGAGTTAAATTTGCTGAAAAACACCTCATGAAGCCAGCTCAGTTCTGGAAAAGTATTCTATGGACAGATGAGACAAAGATCAACCTGTACCAGAATGATGGGAAGAAAAAAAGTTTGGAGAAGAAAGGGAACGGCACATGATCCAAGGCACACCACATCCTCTGTAAAACATGGTGGAGGCAACGTGATGGCATGGGCATGCATGGCTTTCAATGGCACTGGGTCACTTGTGTTTATTGATGACATAACAGCAGACAAGAGTAGCCGGATGAATTCTGAAGTGTACCGGGATATACTTTCAGCCCAGATTCAGCCAAATGCCGCAAAGTTGATCGGACGGCGCTTCATAGTACAGATGGACAATGACCCCAAGCATACAGCCAAAGCTACCCAGGAGTTCATGAGTGCAAAAAAGTGGAACATTCTGCAATGGCCAAGTCAATCACCAGATCTTAACCCAATTGAGCATGCATTTCACTTGCTCAAATCCAGACTTAAGACGGAAAGACCCACAAACAAGCAAGACCTGAAGGCTGCGGCTGTGAAGGCCTGGCAAAGCATTAAGAAGGAGGAAACCCAGCGTTTGGTGATGTCCATGGGTTCCAGACTTAAGGCAGTGATTGCCTCCAAAGGATTCGCAACAAAATATTGAAAATAAAAATATTTTGTTTGGGTTTGGTTTATTTGTCCAATTACTTTTGACCTCCTAAAATGTGGAGTGTTTGTAAAGAAATGTGTACAATTCCTACAATTTCTATCAGATATTTTTGTTCAAACCTTCAAATTAAACGTTACAATCTGCACTTGAATTCTGTTGTAGAGATTTAATTTCAAATCCAATGTGGTGGCATGCAGAGCCCAATTCACAAAAATTGTGTCACTGTCCAAATATTTCTGGACCTATCTATCTATCTATATATATATATATATATATATCTATATCTATATCTATATATATATATAAATGTCTAGCTATAGATTGATCAATAAATATCTGTATATAACTATAAATACACACACACACACATTTGGGAAAAAAGAAAAAAAAAGTTAAAAATAATCTGTTTGCCCAATGAGAAAAAAAGAAAAAAAAAAAAAAAAAAAAGAAGATCACATGTTTAAGTCCTCTCAAGGGAGTAATAAAAATTGCAAAACTTCAAAATCTATTATTCATCTTAGATCATAGCTCCCAACCATGCCAGATTTAGCAGAACTGTCCTGATTTGCAGATTTGAGGGCTCTGTCACCGCCATCTCGGCAATTACGGATTTTGTCCCAGCTACTCCTCCTCCTCTTAGTGCATAAATTAAATTCTTCTCCTCTAGTTTTCCCCAAACGAAAACTTGTGATCTCTTAAATTCTCCTCCTCTCTAGTTCTGGCTGCTGTGACTATCACTATTATGCACACACACATTATATACATCTATGATCTTAGGTTCGGATTATTAATACTTCCACAGTGCTGTGTATTATACAATCAGGACGACCCACCGGCGGGATTTGATCGGCTGTGGTGCAATGGCAGACCCAGAGGCTTTCATTTGCCAAAGCAACACAAAATAACCCAAAGATTGCACTGTGAGGGTGCCAGTGGGAGGCTATAGGGAACTCTCCTCCTCTCAAAATCCTTATGTGATGCATGGATACTGAGGATTTTGTATGAGGCTTTAAACTGCAAGGATCAATGAGAACACCAGTTCTAGCAGTTATAGTAGGATCCTGGCTGGGAATATCAGCAGCTGCAGCTTCTGTACCGTGTGATCAGCATGACTTATATGAGTCATGGAACACAAAGTGACAAGTGCTCATAATTTATATGTACGTCACATAGCATTAAGTGGTTAAAATCTCAAAAAGTTATATTCTCAGAAAGATTTTAATTATATTTGTACCTGTTGGCGGATAAATATCACACCCTTATACTGAAATGCTAGAAAGTACAAAATATGTGAACTAATGGAGCGGACATCTATAGCCACACAACCGAAATATAACTTTTATATATATATATATATTTCAATTATGTAAAGACTAGAAGGTGGCCTGATTCTACGCATCGGGTATTCTAGAATTTACGTATTGTGTAGTTAATGTATGATTTTTGTTATATATATAGATGTTGTGGTCTGTAGTTACCAAGTGTTTGTGTAGGGCGCTGTACATGTTCTGGGTGTTGTCTGGGTGTGGCAGGGGGTGAGAGCGGTGTTGTATGTGTGTTGCGTTGTTTGTGGAGCGCTGTGTGTCTCTAGCGTTGTGTGGGTGTGTGTGTGTTGCGCGGTTTGTGTGGGTGTGGTGTGTTTTGGGGGGGGAGGTATGTTTTGTGCAATGTGTGTATGTTGTGTGGTATGTGCGTATATTTATGTATGCCGCGGTGTTTGTGTGTTGGGTGTTGTGTGTGTGCAGCGTTGTCTGTGTGTGTGTGTGTCTGTGTAGGGTGGTGTTTGTGGTTCCCAGTGTGTGTGTGGTGTGTTTGTGTGTGTGTGTCTTGGGGGGAGGTGTGCACCTCCCATCGTGCTCCATCCCCCATGCTGCGCACCCCCCATCGTGCTCCATCCGCCATGCTGCGCACTCCCAAACGTGCTCCATCCGCCATGCTGCGCACTCCCAAACGTGGTCCATCCGCCATGCTGCGCACTCCCAAACGTGCTCCATCCGCAATGCTGCGCACTCCCAAACGTGCTCCATCCGCCATGCTGCGCACTCCCAAACGTGCTCCATCCGCCATGCTGCGCACTCCCAAACGTGCTCCATCCGCCATGCTGCGCACTCCCAAACGTGGTCCATCCGCCATGCTGCGCACTCCCAAACGTGGTCCATCCGCCATGCTGCGCACTCCCAAACGTGCTCCATCCGCCATGCTGCGCACTCCCAAACGTGCTCCTTCCGCCATGCTGCGCACTCCCAAACGTGCTCCATCCGCCATGCTGCGCACTCCCAAACGTGGTCCATCCGCCATGCTGCGCACTCCCAAACGTGGTCCATCCGCCATGCTGCGCACTCCCAAACGTGCTCCATCCGCCATGCTGCGCACTCCCAAACGTGCTCCATCCCCCATGCTGCGCACCCCCCATCGTGCTCCATCCCCCATGCTGCACCAGCATCAGCCTCTCTGCCCCCAGCATCAGCCTCTCTCCTCCCAGCATCAGCCTCCCAGCCTCCCTCCTCCCAGCCTTCCCCAGCATCAGTCTCTCGCCTCCCAGCCTCCCCCAGCATCAGCCTCTCTCCTCCCAGCCTCCTCCAGCATCAGCCTCTCTCCTCCCAGCCTTCCCCAGCATCAGCCTCCCCCTCCCAGCCTTCCCCAGGATCAGCCTCTCTACTCCCAGCCTCTCTCCTCCCAGCCTCCCCCAGCATCAGCCTCTCCCCTCCCAGCCTCCCCCAGCATCAGCCTCTCTCCTCTCAGCCTCCCCCAGCATCAGCCTCCCCCAGCATCAGCCTACACCCTCCCAGCCTCCCCCAGCATCAGCCTACCCCAGCATCAGCCTCTCTCCTCCCAGCCTCCCCCTCCCAGCCTCCCCCAGCACGCCGTGCTCCTCTGCCGACACTCACAGATCCGATCGCATACACTCACACACACTCACACATCAGAACACACTCACACACATCCGATCGCATACACTCAGACACACACTGACGATATCACACATACGCGCTCACACTCACAACATCCGGAGATACCACATGCTTCTGGCCATGTGATCCTCCGGCAGGTCCTGGAAGGTCACTCCACAGTATCGCCGCCGAGAAGCAAGCGATATCCCAGGATGTTGTGAGTGTGTGGATGCGATGTGATGTGTGTGTGAGAGTGAGTGTGATCTGATGTGTGTGTGTGTGTGTTGTTATGTGTGTGCGTGTGTATGTTCCGCCGCTGCAGGACCTTGAAGCGCTGGTAACTATGCTACCATGGTTACCAGCGTATCCCGTCCCCCGCTCGCACGGGAGCCCACACCAGCATACGGCGGCAACCCCAGCAATGCGAGGGTATGTGTCGGCTGGGTTGGCGGCGTACGCTGATGTGGGCTCCCGGGGGTACAGTACTCACCTGGGAGTCGTGGCTCCTTGTCGGTTCGGGGAATGCGTGTGGGGGGCGGGGCCAGAGCGAGCGTGCATTGTGTGAGGGGGGCGGGGCGTGGCCGAGTTGCCAATGCGTGCAGGGTGCCGGGGCGAGAGGCCAATCCGTGGGGGGGCGGAGCCTGGGCGAGCGGCCGGCCAATCCGTGTGCGGGCGGAGCCTGGGCGAGCGGCCAATCCGTGCGGGGGGGCGGGGCCATGGCGAGCCCAGCGGCCAATCAGCTTTGTGTCACCGTAAGGACACAAATTTGGAGCAAGACAGTCAGACAGAATAAGGCAATTATATATATAGATTCGATCATCGGTCCAGCTGTATTTTCTAAATAATTATTTGAAAAGCACCATAGGCAAGTTAGATTATTCACTTTTACTGGCAGAGATAATTTTCCGTCCTAATTTACTCACCTTGGCTGCCCAGACACCTTGATGACTGTCTTTTGCGGTAATGAATCCTGTGCTTTCTGCACATCATCCTGTAAAATAAAATACTTTCAGTAAATAAAGAGTATTAAATAAATCAAAGGATATTAAAAAAAAAAAATCTGTATCAAGTCAGTGACTAAGGATTTCAATTGGTTATTCAGAGGAGAAAAAAAAAAAAATCAGCCTTGGTCAGATGAAGATCATACAGCGTGTCACAGATACAGAACAGCTATTACATAAGGTTCACATGGGGAAAGATTTCACCCTTTGGAAGTAAACAAAAGAAGCCATTCAGACAGCAAGCAACTTGTGATCAATGTGCGGAGGGAAAAAAAACATGTACAAATTAGATGAAAAACAATTATACTATATATATTATACACATAAAAATATATATTACATTATATATAAATATATATATATATATATATACACACACACACACATATATATACATGTATATATATATATATGTGTGTGTGTGTGTGTGTGTGTGTGTGTGTGTGTGTGTGTGTGTGTGTGTGTGTGTGTGTGTGTGTGTGTGTGTGTGTGTATGTATATATATATATATATATATATATATATATATATATATATATATATATATATATATATATATATATATATATATATATATATATATATTAGATAGATATACATATATTATACATATACACACACACATATACATATATATATATATTATATATATATATATGCACACACACACACACACACACACACACACACAATAGATGGGATCCCACACTTTTTTTTTAATCATTTGATTTATTTAAAAAAAAAAAAAAATGATGATGTGGGGTCCCCCCATTTTTCTAATACCAGCCAAGGTGCAGCAGACAAATGGGGCTGATATTATTAGGGTGGAAAAGGCCATCGTTATTTGGCCCTTTCCAGCCTTACAATAGCAGCGCACAGCCGCCCCAGAAGTGTCACATTCAAATAATGCGCCAATTCTGCCGTTGGACCCAGCTCTTCCCGAGCAGTGTGATAGCCGGTGATCGGTGAGTATGTAGTGCTTGGGGAGAAAGAGAGCGCAAGAGACACCGACAGACACCCGGACACAAACACGCCAAAATCACTCCAGCATTGATTTTGTCATTCTTGAACTAAGTTGGTGAGCTATGTTTTTGTTGACAAAACCGCAGGTAAAACGCATGCAAAAATGCATGCCAAACGCACCAATTTGATAGCATGCATTTTTCCTTGCGTTTTTGATGCCCTCATTGATTTCAATGGGTGACAAATGTTGACAAAATGCAAGAAAGAATGAACATGCTGCTTCTTTTTTGTCACAAACTTTTGACAAAAAAAAAAAAACCACTGACAAACTGCAATGTGCGCACAGCAAATCTGACTTCTCAGACTTTGCTGGGAACTCAGATGTCCGAAAGTTCTAACAAAACTGCAACAAAAAAACCGCAACAAACGCATTAAACAAATGCAGCGTACGTATCCTGCTTTCTGAAGAATACATTTATTTACAACAAAAATGAGCATGTGAGTGGTGACTAAAATGATGCAACAAATCACAGAAAAGCAAAAAAAAAAAAAAAACAAAAAACAAAAAAAAAACAAAACCCCAAAACAGGCATTTAAAGGAGTAAAGAGCACCATTGTAATATCTCAGCCAATACTGGGCAATGAACAATTGATTTACTGGCTGGACCAAAATTTATGCCTATTATTGATCTCCTGAAAACATAAAACGATTCATCCCTACTCCATGTTTCATGTCGTACTTTACATCTACAACAGTGGTTCTGCTATTTTTCCCACCAAAGCATCAGACGCCAGACAGAAAAAGGGATATTGATCAAGCTGGTCAAAACTTATACAGCAGGTATTAGTTGTGCCACAGATCCACCAGTTGAGGTTTCAGCTTATAAAATGTGTATAATATATTATATCTGTGTTATGGCCAAAAGTGTTGGCATCCTTGAAACTGTTCAAGAAAATTAGGTATTTCTCCGGGAAAATTATTGCTATTACACATGTTTTGTTATACACATGGTTATTTCTTTTGTGAGAATGGGAACAACACAGAAAGCTAAAACAGAGAAAAAAGAAAAAAGGCAAACTGGACATAATTTCACACAAAACCCCAAAAATGGGCCAGACAAAATTGTTGACACCTCTCCATAATCGTGGGTAAAAAACTCTGTTTCAAGCATGTGGTGCTCGATCAAATGGAATGAGGAATATAACCCAGTACCTACAGTCAAATAAGGTGGAGGTTCAAAGATGTTTGGGGGTTCTTTTACGGCCTCTGGCACTGGGTGCTTTGACTGTGTGCAAGAAATCATAAAATCTGAAGATTAACAAAGAATTTTAGGTGTCAATGTAGTGCCTAGTGTCAGAAACCTGGACTTGCGTCCCTAGATCATGGCTCTTCTAGCAGGACAATGGTCCCAAACATACTTCAAGAATCATCCAGAAATGGATGGAAACAAAGCACTGCATAGTTCTGAAGTGACAGCAATGATTACAGCTACAGAGGTGGAAGAAGCTTGTTGATTGTTATAAGAAGAAGTTATTTATTCCAAAGAGTGTGCAACCAAATATTGAGTTGGGGGTGCCAACAATTTTGTTTGGCCCATTTCTGTGATTTTATATGACATTATGTCAAATCTGCCTTCTTTTTCTCTGTTTTTATTTTCTGCTGTTCCAATACACACAAAAGGAAGTAACTACGTGTATAACAAAACGCTTAATTGCAATAATGTTCTGTGAGAAATACTTCATTTTCTTGAACAATTTCAATGTAGATACACTTATTATCTATATGTATAATTGCCTTATTCTGTCTGCCTGTCTTGCTCCAAAATTGTGTCGTTACAGTGACAACTGTCTGATTGGCCGCTGGGCTCGGCCTGGCCCTCCCCCCCCCACGGATTGGCCGCTTGCCTCGGCCTGGCCCCGCCCCCCGCATGGAATGGCTGCTCGCCCCGGCCCTCCGCACTCATCGCCCGCTCCAGCATACACCGACTCCCGGTACACATGTGCAGGGAGCCGGCATACGCTGACGCCTCGCCCGCTCGGCCCCGCCCCCGACACACGTTGGCACGCTCGGCCTCGCCGCCGGCGGCTCGCTTGGCCCCGCCCGCGGCACACGTTGGCCCGCTCGGTCCCGCTCCCAGCACACGTTGGCCCGCTCAGCCCCGCACCCGGCGACCCGCTCGGCCCCGCCCCGGCACACGTTAGCCCACTCAGCCCCGCCCCGGCACACATTGGGCACCTATACACCTCCCCCCCAGGACCACTCCTCCCATTATACTCCTCTTCCCCCAGGACTACTCCTCCTGTTATAGTCCTCCTATTATACTCCTCTCTGAGTATAATAGGAGGACTATTATAGCATGGAGGATGGAGCACGATGGGGGGTGCGCAGCATGGAGGATGGAGTACGATGGGGGGTGCACAGCATGGGAGATGGAGCACGATGGGGGGTGTGCAGCATGGGAGATGGAGCACGATGGGGGGTGTGCAGCTTGGGAGATGGAGCACGATAGGGGGTGCGCAGCAGGGGAGATGGAGCACGATAGGGGGTGCGCAGCAGGGGAGATGGAGCATGATGGGGGGTGCGCAGCATGAGGGATGGAGCACGATGGGGGGTGCGCAGCATGGGGGATGGAGCACGATGGGGGTGCACACCTCCCCCCAAAACACACACCGCCACACGCGCACCGCACAACACACCACACCACACACATACTGGGAACCACAAACACCGCCCTATACAGACACCCACACACACACCGACAATGCCGCACACACACACACACACACACACACACAACACCCAACACACAAACACCGCAGCATACACAAATATACGCACATACCGCGCAACACACACACATTGCACAAAACATACCTCCCCCAAAACACACACATGCAGCCCACAGCCACACCCACACAAACCGCGCAACACACACAGCACCACACACACACAATGCTGCAGACACACAGCGCTCCACAAACAACGCAACACACAAACACCGCTCACACCCCTCCCCCCAGACAACACCCAGAACATTTACAGTGCCCTACACAAACACTTGGCAACTACACACGACAACATCTATATATACACACATGGTTATAGTTCTTTTTTGGCTTTTATATTACATGCTTGATCTATAACTGTAGGATTTAAATGCAGGAGTAAGCAGAGTCAATGTAACACTGTAAATAACCCACCATACTGAAGAATGGAGCTGATGGATTATAGATGTATGTTCCTTTATCTTTGAGAATCAGAAGATGTGTAGCATCTACGATCACCTTCTTCAGATTCATCAAAGAATGGTAAAGCCTATGGGAGAAAAAAAGGAAAAAAATAAAATTACAATATTTAAATGACCTACATTACCCATCTAAAAACAGTAAACATTTTTTCCTGTCACTGGAATATACACTCAGCATTTAAATTGAAATTCCAAGGAAAGGTTGTGGAATTATGAAAATCACAGAATCTACAGACACGTTAATATGCAATCAATGAGAAAAATGGAAACAAAAATGATTAAAACATCTCGATTTATCCAGTATCTAGTTTAAGGACCACACGCATTCAGATAGTTACATACATTGGCAGACAACCATTAATACATCTCATTGATCGCATGAGGACTGTTTTACCACACTGAATGCACTTGGGCACATAAGTCATCAAGATCCTCTTCTGTCAGCTCCTTTTTGCAATATTGCTTGTAATATTGTGAGTAGCCTGCTTGGCCTAAATGTGATCTACCATGACCAGCAGAATCTTCGAACTTTACTCCCATCGTGTACATCTGGGATGTCATTGGTGCACAATTGCAAAAGGAAGCTTAGCATGCCTATGTACATACAGGATACCAGAACATTACTCAGACAACCATTAATAACCTAATTATTAGCATGTCATTCTCTTCATTCCACAACTTTTCTTCTTTGGTGATGAAATTTTAACGTTGAATGTAGTGTAGGGGCTTTCAAAATAGAATTTAGTATTCCTGTTAAAGGCAACACCAAGCTCTGATTAGTCATAGTGAGGGAATATTTCAGTAGAGCATACGTGTGCCAGGAATGAGTTCAGACAAGAGGAGAGATCTTTACCTGGTGCCATAATCCACTACAACCCAGTCTTTAGCTGTTCCAGTGATTGCATCATGATGCTGGAAAAGTCCTAAATTCCTCCTGGCTTCTGTTAATAATTTGTAATGTTCTCCTGTTGGGAACGCCTCGAGTTTGCGGTTTCTTTGAATATGCACTTGTGCCAATGAATACAGTATCTCAGCAGATCTGAAAATGAAAATATGGAATTACACAAATTAAATTCTGTAAAACAAACACAAAGTGAGATCTTTAAAGAGAATCTATCCAGGCGATCCACCTCCTCCTCCAGACTGCTTATCTGGTCATCCTCCAAACTGTTGCTCATAAAAAAATTACAGTTTTAATCCATGTGCAAATAAGGCTTAAAAGGGGTTTCCCACAAACAAAGTTAATTTAAACTATTTTTAATCAATAAATCTTGGAATAATAATAATTCTACAATTAGAGGGGTTTAAAAAAAAAAAAAAAAAAAAAAAAAAAAAAATGATGTTCCGGTGCTGAGATTATCTTATATATGTGACCCTGCTATATTCTGTGTAATGGCAGTGTCTGACCACACAGAGACATGGTGTGATCATACCACATCACCTGGGATGGGGAGGAGGGAACAAAGTGTACAGACTGGAAAACACAAGATCGCAAATTATTACTTGAGGTAAAACATTTTTAAAAAAATGAGTAGACAAATGCTTTACCTCACAAAAAGAAATCAGCTGCGATCCTATGCTGTACTATCTTTATACTCTTATGTCCACCCCTTCCCAGGAGCTGTGGTATGATGCAGACCATGTCCCTGTACAGTCAGACACGTCCATTACACACTACATAGCAGGACACATAAAATCTCAGCACAGGATCTTTTTTTTTTATCATCCAATTGTGGAGATTATTATTTCCCCATGACCTAATGATTAAAATTAATTTTAAAATGAACTTCGTTGGTGGGAAAACCCCCTTTAACTGCTCCGGGAGTGTCAAAATACGTCTCCCTGGCTCTAGTCCTCACCCAATTTTCAAGCACCTAGCTCCAATCTGTGCTGTGTGGAAGGTGCATAAAAGCCAATTGAAGTAAATATGAATAAAATAAATAAATATTATATTATATTATATATATATAGAGATATATATATATATATATATATATATATATATATATATATATATATATATATATATATATATATATATATATATATATATATATACATACATATATATATAATTAGCTGCATGTGTACCATCCTGAGAGGGGCCCGGCCGCTTCTCCGCTGCTCGGGCCGAGGCGCTCGAGGTCCGGGCTCGGTTTGTCGGTGGCACGAGCGCCTCCGGACCGGGGGACACGACACGACACGTCGCTCTGTTAAGGGAAGGCAGTGGCGGGGGTGGTGCGGGACGAGGCGTGCAGCCGGGGGAGGGCCGCGCCATCGTCTCACGGGTCGTGACGCCACCCACGGGTCGTGGTGACGGGATGCACCACCGCTGCGACTGGAGTGAAGGCAGGATCGTCCGGGATCGGTGTTGCGGCCGCAGCCTAGATGTTAGCCCCTCCGTGGGTGGGGCCCGGTGGGGGACTGGAAGGGCTGATGTTGTTGTCGGGGTGCAGGGTGCCGTGTCGCGGTGTAGTTTCGTGCCCGGATGGCACTGGTGTACTCACGATTAATTCACACTCCGAGTCACTGGTAAACCAAAGTTCGGATATGGTCGGTTCCCGCGGCCGGCTGCTGATGTCCCCTGTGGGGTTGATGGTGGCCCCTTTCCCGTGCACCTCTGGTCTGGCCCGTCGGGTGTTTGGCCCTTGGCGGTGGCGCTCACTCGGTCTCGGTGGGCTTTTGCCTTCTTTCGGGACTTTGGGTGTGGATGAATCGGTGAGGTCCAGCCAGCAATCAGTCAATTCGCCTATACTCAGTGGCTTCTAAGCTAGGACTGGCTCTGAGTACCCGGTTTCTGGTGCTCCGGTACACGGTTGACTCCCCGGTTCAGGATGGGCGTGCTCCAACCCAGGCCCGGTCCATACGGTTCTGCCGGTTGCTGTACCGGTACTCCTGCAGGCGGCCACCGTTTGCCTGCCTGACGTTTTCAAGGGGCCCAGGCTCCTACCCGGGTCTTTGACAGCTCTGCTCCTCTACCACTTCACTCTCTCTCTTTAGAACTTGTCTAACGGTTTGTATTTCCTGCCTCAGGACAGTAGTCTCCTCGGTGGGCGTGCCTTTCCGCCTGACTCCGCACACCTGGTGTGC
>NW_027441868.1:0-17784 GCF_048569485.1 Anomaloglossus baeobatrachus | reverse complement strand
ATGTGCTCTTCAGATCGCTGCAGAAATTTCTGCAGGGACAGTACGCAACGTGCGCACATAGCCATAGATCAGAGGTTAGAGGTGGTAACCTATTTAAGGCCCTTGCGCAACTTGAGTCACTGGATTTATAGATTGGACACAAGGACTCCTATTGGGCTCAATGAGAGCTTTGGCCCTTTAATTGGGTATTTTTATGTGGTGTGAGAATGGGACTGTTTATGTTAGAATTATTTTTTAATATTTTCTTTTATCCATAATTTAGAGATCTTTATATGCTAAAACCATACATGTGGTGGTCTGCAAATATAACGCAATGCTAGTCTCTCATATAGGCCCTTTGGAAAAATAATTGCTCACCCCTGATCCATGCTCTTTTATGATTTTATTGCTAATGTTAGAACATTTTTACATGTACCTTTTCCAAAATCTATAAAACAAATTGTGAATAAAATATAAAGTCACAGATGTAATCATACCAGATGTAGAAGAATCCGAAGGAAACACCTCACTGCAGATTAAAAAAAAAAGAAAAACACAACACATTACTACATGCATGTAAAACTTATCAACTACAATAAAAAAACTTTCACAGAACTGCTTTCACATACAGCACTCGTATTTTTGATGTTCTATGGGGCTATGCACATGTCTGATTTTTTTTCCTCATAACGAGTGGTCAGCATGGAAAAAAAAAATCGGTGACATGTCAGATTTTGATCCAAGTGTGGGATCAAAATAGGCAATGTAAGGCCTATTTCAGACATCAGTGATTCTGGTACGTATGTGCTAGTGTTTATACGTACCAGAATCATGGGCATACGCAGACCCATTATAATCAATTAGTCTGCGCACACATCAGTGATTTCTCACTGACCGTGTCTCCGTGCGGTGTACACGCATGTCTGTGATTGCCGCAAGGAGACATGTCCGTTTTTCTGGCATCACTGATGTTCCACGGACCACACAGTGGTATGATCCGTGAAACACGTACCAGAAAAACATGGACATTGAAAATAAAAAACATTTTCAACTCACCTTCTCCAGCGACGCTGTGTTCAGCCTGTGCTTTCAGCTTTTTCCTGGCTGGCTCATTATGGTATGCATATTCATTTATGCAGCCAGAGACGGACCCAGAAGAAGCTGCAGAAACTAGAGACAGTGGCAGGCAGATGCTACAGAGCTGGAGACTTCAGCACCATGGACAGCAGCAACAGGACAGGTGAGTATATCTCCATGTGCAATCACGGATGACGGAGCACGGATCACGGATTGCACACGGACAACCCACGTTGAATGCATCACCGAACACCGAACATGGAGGGACATATGCATTTTTTACACGTCAGTGAAAAACATCCGTGATTTTCACTGACGTGTGAAACAGGCCTAAGTCTGTGTGTCCGTGGCAATAATCAGAACTGCATTTTGATGACATCTGACCGATTTTCGCGGTCTGGCAGAATGTAAAACATGGAGATTTTTTTCCTCTCCAACTCTGAGGAAAAACTGATGCAACCCTGTTCATACTCATTGGACTGGTTTTCTCGAGTGTGGAGAAAACAATGGCGTAAACCTCCCCTTTTTGTAAGTTGTGGGCGCTCAGTAACTGCTTTTACTGAAGTCTGTCTTCTTCCCTATAATTTGTGTAGGTTTCTAGAGCAATTATAACACGTTTTTCCTACCATGGTTAGTCATTTTTACATTTTAATTTAGTTTAGAAATGTACTGGACAATTATTGTAGGCATTATTTTATTACCGATATTTTCCTACTGCTCTATAGATATACTGTTACAGCAGGTCAGTTGCAGGAGTTCAATAACGGTCTTTATTAACATTCAATTACAGCATTATACACTTTAATGTTCTTATATATTTTTCAGTTCTCTTCCTTTCTTCTAATTTTTTTCTTCTTTTATTTTTCGTTTACTATATAAACACATCTGAATAAAATTTGGTTACACAACACACGTGAAAACGCTACAAACACACAAAGAAGCCATGAAAAAAAAAGTGCCATTCATCCCAAACAGTGTATTCAGCTGAGGCACACGCATGCATCTGACAGAGTGAGGGAGAGGATTCAATATTCCTCTGTGTTTCCACCTCCTCTTCTAACTCCTCTAGTGAGAATGAACCCCCACCTAGACGCCCCCGGACTTCCGATGAGGAATGCCGACAGATAGTGATCCCCAATGGTCCTCACACCCTGGCAATTAGGAGTCTCTGATTCCCGGTTTTGTGGCTTCATCAGGAATCCAATTTGATACTGCAGGCCTCATAGAAAGAGACTATTTTAGCTCGTTCACCACTCAAGCCCGTTTCCACCAGTTTATAACCTTTTACATGCTTCACAGGAAAATAAAAAAAGCAATATGGAAGGAAAAAATGAATCTAACTTTTTCCCACAAAAATGTTACTATAGCACCAAAATTTTGCACTTTCACAAGGGTAACAGGAGAAAATGCAATGTTCAGTTTGTTGTTCAATTTCTCCTAAATAAACCAATACCTAATATGTGATGGAAAACTACTGTTATGGCACATGGCAGGGCTTGGAAGGGAATGAGTGCCATTTGACTTCTTGAATGCAAAACTGACTGGAATAATTATCAGACGCCATGTCATGCTTGGAGAGTCGCGTATTTGCCTAAGCAATGGAAACCGCCCACAAATTACTCTAATGGACACACCAATTCTTGGGCGATTGCGGGCTGCTATTTTTATCCTGAGGGGGCCCAATAACCATGGAACTCCCCTGCCTGAGAATACTAGCCACTTTATCTTGGCTGGGTATCAAAATTGGGGAAATGTCACAACGATTTTTTAATGTATATATTTAAATAATTAAAAAACGCATGGTGTTCCTCATATTATCATATACTGCCAAGATAAACGCACACAGCTGGGTGCTGCAGCATGTGCTTTATTTATATTATATTATATTAAAGCATCTGCTTTATTTGTGCCGGGTACCAAAATACGAGGGACCATACATAATTTTTTTTTAAATTATTTACTTATTTTTAGTCCACGCTAGGGACCCAGACAGCTAGTGTGATGGCAACCAATCACAGACGCTGGCACAGAGGGTGGGTGGGGGTAGCAAGACTGCAACAAATCACCAACACTGTTACAGAGAGTGGGCGGGGAAATAGTGCATATTCATGAACTTTAATGATCGGACCGGACGCAGTGTGACAGCAATGGGGAAACTCACTAAGCATAATTCTACTGCTTTAATGACTACAAGTCATTTTTTTTCCACTGCGCCTCCCATAATGCCAGTAGTTAAGATGGCTACAGCATTACTGTGATTGGGAAGCAATCATCGCATGTGTAGAGGCTGAAAATCAGGCAACAAATATGTGGTGAGGAGACTCGAAAATCACGAGGCAAGGAGAAAAATACAAAAATAATCAATATGGTGTAAGATTACCCAAAATTTATGATAGAAATAGCAGGGCAATACTGATATGTGGGTGCCAAAAACAAAGTAAAATATAACTTTTATTAATGAATAACAATAAAAAACACACTGACAGACAAACAAATAAGCTGTAATGAAACAGGCAGAGTCCCAAAAAGAATTCACATAGGAGAAAGATCCAATGGGGAAAAAAAAAAAAATCCAATTAAATACTTAAAATGTCCATCTAGGATATAGGAGGGGGGGGACAGTCGTATCTTTATCACAACCATAGGGATGATATGAACAAAAAGCAGTAAGAGAAAAAGGTCACCATAAAATAGAGGGGGAGTTCAAATATTATTACCACACCATACTCTCCTTGGTGGCAACCCTTTGACTTCAGTCATCAAAGCTCCTGGACCTCCCGACACAATTTGTTACACTCATCAGGGGAGAGACAGTAGCCAGTAGAGCAGTTAGATCTTACTCATGAATAATGCTGGGCAAATACAGAAACATCCGGGCGGTGTATTTTATTAACCATAGGATACATTCTATGTGTATAGCTCTTCATTTGACCTTCTCACTCATACATGGTTCCTGCCTACAGACTGCCTTTATCCAGGCTTTGAGTGGGATGGGTTGTTTAGGCTATACTCATGAACGTGTTTTTCTCTGCTATGTGTGCTTTGAATTAAGCTATATCTCCCCCTGAATTCTTTTGGGAGGTTTATGACTGCATAATAACAGTTTATTGATTAATAACTGTAATTGGTCCCCCCACCCCCCGGTTATTTCTCTTATGAGAATTCACTTTGGGACACTGCCTGTTTCATTACAGCTTAGGCTAGGTTCACATTTCCGTTGTTTTGCATCAGTCACATGCATTGCTTGACGCATGTGACTGATGCGTTGTACAATGGATGACAAGAATTGAATTGTCGGACTCTGTTGTAAAAGAGAGAACGATCAGCCACCGACTTTTGAGAGCAAATAGATGATCTCCCGGCGGCCAGCTAATGAGAGCGATCAGATGATTGCTCACAGCAGCCGGCCGCCAGGTGATCAGCTGATCGCTCACAGCAGCCGGCCGCTGGGTGATCAGCTGATAGCTCACAGAAGCCGGCCGCCGGGTGATCAGCTGATCGTTCGGCCGCTGAGTATGGTTCCGGGGGGTGGAGTGCGGGGTGAGTGGAGCCGAGCAGGGCCATGGCGTTGAGGACGTCAGTGTCGGAGACTGCATGGCTGGGGACAGGTGAGAGTGTGTGTGTGTGTGTGTGTGTGTCTGTGTACATGCGGAGTGCGTGAGGGGGCAGAGCTGAGCGGGGAAGTGTCGGGCTCCCTGCACACGTAGCCAGGGTAAATATCGGGTAACTAAGCTAAGCACTTTGCTTGGTTACCCGATATTTACCTTGGTTACCAGCGTACACCGCTTAGCGCTGGCTCCCTGCACACGTAGCCAGGGTAAATATCGGGTAACTGAGCAAAGCGCTTTGCTTAGTAACCCGACGTGTACCCCGGTTATGTGTGCAGGGAGCCAGAGAGAGCATGCGCAGCGAAAGCCTACGGATTGCACTGCTCAAAAAACTTTACAGGCTGCATTCCTGCCGCCCGACGGTCAGTCGTTCCATGACTGATCAGTCGGGCGGAGGATGCAACGCAGTGTCATCAGTCACAATCCACCGCTAATACAAGTCTATGGGAACAACGGAATCCGCCAAACGGATTCTGTTGTTTACCAGAGCCGCGGATTGTGACTGATACAAATTGACGGAAATGTGAACCTAGCCTTATTTGTTTGTCTGTCAGTGTGCTTTTTATTGTTAGTCATTAATAAAAGTTATATTTTACTTTTTGGCAGACACATATCAGTATTGCCTTGCTAAGGACCAAAATACTCAACGAGTAACGAATAACGTGAACACTGTACTATTCGTGCGAGTAACAAAAATCACGAGGCAGGGACCGAATGACTCGAGTAACGAATAACGTGAATACTGTACTATTTGTGCGAGTAACAAAAATCGCTCATCACTAATTATAACTAATGTACTCAATGAGTTTATTCGAGAATTTTAGATCTAACAGCATGATCTATTTAGTTTCTATCTTTAGAAAAGGTTTTTTTTAATGTCTCCTCCACAGATATAAACATTTAGGGTAAGTTCACACAGTGCGTTTTTCGCGGCGTTTTTGCGCAGTTTTCGGGTGCGTTTTTGCTCAGAAAACTGCATGACTTTGCTTCCCCAGCAAAGTCTATGAGTTTTCATTTTTGCTGTCTGCACACAGCGTTTTTTTTCAGCTGCGTTTTTGTGGTGCCACAAAAACGCAGCATGTTAATTATTCTCGCGTTTTTCACTGCGCTTTTCATCCATTGAGTGCAATGGGATGTTGAAAGACGCAATGAGAAACGCAAATAGCTGCGTTTTGGTGCGTTTCCAAGACCAAAAACGCAGCTATAAACGCAGGAGGTGGGTAGTAAAGTGACATGTACAGGAAGAGGATTCCTTCTGTCAGTAAACACAGAAGCGTGAATCCTCCCGGTACCGTCATCGTCGCGTCCACCTCCAGTCCTGTGCATGTATGCTGCCGTGCGGCGCCATGTCTGGGCGGGAGGTGGAAGCGGCTGCGAAAACAAAAGTGAACAGTAGAAAAAAAAAAAAAAAAGTTATACTCACCTGCTTGCAGCCTCCCGGTGCCATGCCCGCTCCCATCTCCTCTCACGGTATCACCGCTCCGGCTGTGTGCAGACAGCCGGGACATCTCCGATAGATGCAGGACCTGGCGATGGATCACCTGATGCAGTCACCTGACGCATCAGGTAATCGTAAGTATCGCGGTGACGCGGGCGCCCAGCCGGTTTAAGCTATCAGCGGATGCGTCAGGAGACTTCATCCCTGATTACCGGCAGCTGCTGCAGCGATCGGACAGGATCAGACTCCCGCCCCATCGCTCCAGGAGCTGCCGGTAATCAGCACATAAGTGAGTATTTTTTTTTTTTTTTTTTTGCACCGATGCATCTGCTGATTGCATAAACGGCTTTTATACAATCAGCTGCTGTGTGATGTGCTTCAGCCCCTAGAACCTGACACATCATCTGATCGCTTTGCCTTCCAGCAAACCGATCAGATGATATTGGATCCGGATTGGACGGCGCGAGACCCTTGACCCAGGATTACTGCGGAGGGGGGTTCATTATTTCAATAAAGATGGAGTCACTAATTGTGTTGTGTTTTATTTCTAATAAAAATATTTTTCTGTGTGTTGTGTTTTTTTTTTATCTTTACTAGAAATTCATGGTGGCCATGTCTAATATTGGCATGACACCATGAATTTCGGGCTTAGGGCCAGCTATACAGCTAGCCCTAACCCCATTATTACCCAGCGAGCCACACGGCATCAGGGCAGCTGGAAGAGTTGGATACAGCGCCAGAAGATGGCGCTTCTATGAAAGCGCCATTTTATGGGGTGGCTGCGGGACTGCAATTCACAGCGGGGGTGCCCAGAAAGCATGGGCACCCTGCACTGTGGATTCCAATCCCCAGCTGCCTAGTTGTACCCGGCTGGACTCAAAAATTGGGCGAAGCTCACGTCATTTTTTTTTTAAAATTATTTCATGAAATTCATGAAATAATTAAAAAAAAAAGGGTTTCCCTATATTTTTGGTTCCCAGCCGGGTACAAATAGGCAGCTGGGGGTTGGGGGCAGCCCGTACCTGCCTGCTGTACCCGGCTAGCATACAAAAATATGGCGAAGCCCACGTTATTTTTTTTGTTTGGGGGGGGGCAAAGAAATCCTGCATACAGTCCTGGAAGGAGGATGCTGAGCCTTGTAGTTCGACAGCTGCTGTCTGCTCTCCTGCATACACTATTGGATGGAGGATGCTGAGCCTTGTAGTTCGACAGCTGCTGTCTGCTCTCCTGCATACACTATTGGATGGAGGATGCTGAGCCTTGTAGGTCTGCTCCCCCTGACTCTCCCTCAAGCATACAGTCCTGGATGGAGCATGCTGAGCCTTGTAGTTCTGCAGCTGCTGTCTGCTCTCCTGCATACACTATTGGATGGAGCATGCTGAGCCTTGTAGTTCTGCAGCTGTCTGCTCTTCTGCATACACTAGTGGAGAATGAAGAACACATTGAAGAAGGAAATGACATCAGACCTTTTTTTTTTGTTCACTGATAAAAAACGCATAAAGACGCAGTGAGCAAAAACGCAGCAAAACGCAGCAAAAAAACGCACCAAATCGCGGCAAAACACGTGCGTGTTTTGCCGCGTTTTTTTGCCGCGGGTGCGTTTTTGTGCGTTTTTGCCGCAAAAAACGCACAAAAACGCAGCGTCAAAAAAACGCAGTGTGTGAACCTAGCCTTATGTCGTCTGTTCCTCCAATATGGAAACTTTTGAGATTACAATGATGGAAGTCATGAAAATGTAGTGGAATTGGATGTCATTTATCACTGCTTTTATATTTTTAACATGTTCAAGGGCACAGACTTTTAGCTATTGAGTCGTTATGCCTGCATATGCAAGGTTGCAGGGACAGGTTGCTAAGTAGATGACTGACGTGGCATTGCAAGTAAGATTATGCACAATTCTATATCTCTTCAAACCTTTTGAGTCAGAAAAAGAGAATGTTCTGACCATGTATAAGGTGGGCCATAAGTATGGATGGATACACTCTGATAAAAAAAAATAAAGTTGAATTAAAAATGGCTGCTTTGCAGATGGCCACCATGGGCATGACCCGGCCTCAAATGTTTTGCCCCTCCCATGTACTAATAAGCCACAAACGGTAAGGTGATATCATCAGGGTGTATCCATACTTATGGCCCACCCTTTATTTACATTTACATTCAGAACAATTACTGCATGCCAGCGGCTGGCTGCCAGATTTTGGCCTGGGGGGAAAGTACACAGGAGTGGCCCATGAATAGCAACCCATTCTTAATAGGAATCTGTCATTAGGTTTTACTGATATATAAAGTACAGCCACCGCCTTTAAGACTTCTTTTACAGTAATCTAGTAAACTGCATGTATTTCCCCAAGCCCCTCTGCATAGTACAGAAAAAGAGCTTTTATTATACCCACCGCCATTGCGGTCCGGTCCGATGGGCATCTCTGGTCTTGATCCAGTGCAGCTTCTTCTTACAATCGCCATCGCCATTAGGCTGAGGAAAGTATTGCAGTGTGCATGTGGCGGCTTTTTTTCTGGGTAATCAGCACTCTTTAGCCTTACCCAGCCCTTGCCACATCAAAGAGAAGTATGCCTGTGCAGGAGCGAGGTCGGGAAACACATGTGGATGACGTAGGACACATCCGCTACACAACGCAGGGAAAGGCAATGGCTATTGTAGGAAGAAAAAAGGCTCCAGATCAAGACCAAAGGTCCCCATCGGACTTGGTCGCCAGCTGTGGATA
The DNA here is from genome assembly GCF_048569485.1 of Anomaloglossus baeobatrachus. Lineage (NCBI taxonomy): Eukaryota > Metazoa > Chordata > Amphibia > Anura > Aromobatidae > Anomaloglossus > Anomaloglossus baeobatrachus. The sequence continues at coordinate 8,959 of NW_027441868.1, read as the reverse complement.
TAAAAAAAAAAAAAATCCCTTATTTGTGCTATGCTTGGGGTCATACACGCAGCTTACTATAATGCTGTAAAAGCGGATTTAAAGGTAGTGGCCGTACTTTATATTAGGAAAAACCTTGTGACAGGTTTATGTTCAGCTGCTTCATAGGCTGTATTCACTCAGCCATATTGTCTGTGAGTACGGCCTGTGGAAAAAACTGACAGCACTTGGACCGGTTCCTCTGAGCTCTTGCACTTCTCAGGTGTCATACATGGGTACGTATTACAATCTTTAAGCCAGATATACGCTTTCAAATATGCAGTAAAGCAATGTACACTGTGCTTTTCTACACTCCTCAAAAAAACATATCCTGAGTAACAGTGGTCACACATAAGCATATGTAGCACCCCATGGGGCAGGCGGATTAACCTACTCATCGCCGGGCCGTCGACTGGGACGGTCACGGGCGGCCTAGCCCGCTTCCGTTGCCCCGTGGTGTACAGAAGATGGCAGGGAAAGATGATGGGTGTACTTGTGAGGTGGTTGTCGTGACGCCACCTGGGGTATGCGGCCAGGGAATGGGCCACCGCTGCTGTCACTGTCCTCTGGAGCAGATGGTAGTAGCAGCCAGGGATGGGATTGCTCTCCACAGGTAGAACGGGCCCCAGGGAGGATGATGAGGGGACTAGTAATGGCAGCAGGGAGCAGCAGTACGGTTAATAAGGAGTCAGAGTCTATAGCTGTGGTTCCACGTTGTTTACTCACTTTTGTACAATGCCGCTCACTCAGATAATATCGGTCATGTGCTATGATGGGCTCAGTCTAACCTGAATCCCTTTAGAGATTAGTCCGGTTTGGTGTTTGGTTGGTTTCTCCTTGTAACGGCTGTCTGTGGATCCCCTGGCTTGAAGCTACGAGGGGACCCTGGGTTTCACAAGATGCACTCTTGTCCCTATCTGCAGGTGCCGCAGTTCCGATGTGGGGTCCGGCTTGAAGCGAGGCCCCGGATCCTATATGGCACTGTGCTGTCGGGTGCTGTGTGGGCAAGGAAGCTTGAAACTTTCCCCGACCGGACAGATTCTGGAAATCCAACGTGAAGTATGATATTCCCTAGGGTCCTGCCGCCCTGTGTGGCACTGACTCCGTGGGGAGCAGGTTCACTCTCCCCATGGCAACCGTGTGAGCTCTCTCCTCCTTCCCACCGGAGCACCTGTAAGATGCGACTGCTCCCTTCCTCTCCTGCTGGAGAACTCTCTAACTGTTGTGTAGAGTTGAGCGATGTTCGATTCAAACGGTTCGCCAATTTCAAATTCAAATGATTTGGGGCGGTGTTCGACGAACTCAAACGATTTGCTTCAAATTCGGCAGTTCGAGTTACATTCGATAATGGTTCGATCACCATAAAGCGTAGCTAGTTACTAGCTGGCTTTTCACTGTATTACTGTGAGTCACTGTGAATCATGATATTATCAAAATTCAGCGTATAGTGTGCGGGGGGGGGCAGGGTTTAGATCAGTGCTGCTGCTGAGTGCTGAAAGAAAGGTGATCACCATTTTTTTTTTCCTAACCGTGCGTACAGTGGGGCGGGCCAGGCTGTCAGCCAATCACAGACACACACACAGCAAAGAGGATTTTTGCCAAACAAGCAAGGGCATGCGTCATTGGCTGTGCATGTCACATATCTTTGCCCTATAAGACCTGGTCATTTTCCCCGTCGCCACCATTATCTCTCTGCTGCGGGTGGGTGTCAGTCACCGCTCCCGCTGCTGCTGTGTGCGCTATAGACATACAGTGCAATCTACGCATCGCTTAAGGGATTAGGGACTACTTGTAATTTCAGTCCTTTTCAGGGCTACATTACAGCCGTTCATAGCAATTTTTGCTAGGCAGGTTTGTGCCAGCGCTGTGCAGGGGTTTATATCACAGCGTCTGGCTAAATCAGCTCAGGCAATTCCTTGGGGCATTGTTTCATTGGCAGGGATAGAAATTGAGGCTTCCTCTGCTGACAAGCTAGCTACAGCACCTGTGCATTCTACACACCTCTCCATTTTTGCTTTGCAATTTTAATTGCAAAAATTGCTGCCACTTTTAGGGGCATACTAAAATTGTCTGGGATACTAACTTAGGGTTCCTCTGTTGTCAAGCAAGGTACACCAACTGTGCATTCTACACACCTGTCCATTTTTGCTACGCAATTTTAATTTCAAAAAGTGCTGACACTTTAAGGGGCATAGTTTCATTGTCTGTGATATTCAGTGTTGGTTCTTCAGCTGTCAATAAAGCTAGACCAACTCTGTATTGTACACCACCTCTCCATTTCTGCAACGCAATTTTTAACTGCAGGTAGTCCATCAATCTGTGACGAAGGTACAGGCGTGGATATAATGTTGCCTTCATCCAAAAGGTGGTTCTCTCAATGTCTGAGACAGCTCAACACCAGCAGCTGTTTCCACTTCAAAAACAACTGATGACCTGCCAATGACACTGCTTGTTGCGGGTACAGGGGTGGAAGGTCAGCGTCAAAAAGCATATGTGACTGCTGTCCCCACAGTCACAGAGGATGAAGAGCACACAGATGCCATTGATGGGGCAGACGGTGGTTGCACCGCCCCGCTAGGCCGCATTGTAGCATAGTGACCCTTCCACATAGACTTATGCTTCATTTAAAGTAGTGTATAGGGTGGGCTCCCCAGTATACAGCAAAACCACGCAACAGGAAAAGGACTCTAGGCAGTTGGGTTGATAAATGATTGTTTAACTCTCCCAAAACAAACAATAAGGACCATGCATAAAACTGAAAGAATAGAACAATCTATTCACAAGTCCAAAAGCCTACACCCCTATGCTGCAACACTCGTAATGGCAATTTATAGCCCCTTCTCACCAACCTTTGCCTAACCAAGGGACTGTCTAAACTGTTGCCGCCTACCTGGTAATTGTGTGTGTGTGTGTGTGTGTGTGAACACGACTTACCAGTGGCGCATCACAAGAGCTTACAACTTATCTACCTAAACATAGACAAAACCCATTAACCCCCCTGAATACCCTTGTTAGCTGAAGCCTCACAGATAAGGCAGATGATAACAGTGGTGAGTCAAACCACACAGCTCAGCAACACAGTCCTGGAAATCTTGTAAAGCAACAGTCAGTGCAAACATGTGTTGCTGTCCCTCTAGAATTTTAACTGTAACTGACAAATTGACAGAGCAGAAGCAGCAAATCTTATTGTCTATATAGTCTGCCTAAGCAGAACAGATGTGTTTTGTTAACAAAAGTGTTGCGTGCACGCATTACTGTCTGGGCCCAGCCTACCGTACCCGGGTACTGTGGTGTCCAGTTGCCATAAATACAGAGTTTACAATCCTTTCACGGTAAACAGTATAGACAGCACCGGGAGAATGTCGGTCTCCGGCACAGGATGCTGCTCACATGCATTATGGTCCTCCTCACCAAACTCCAACACGAGTCTCCTCACAATCCACCATAGTGTTTCCGCGGTGGCTACTTGCTGTAACGCACACCTTTAGCGTTTTCTTAAGTTCACAGACAACACCTAGTCCGGTCTCCAAGTCCACAGCCGAAGACCGTTTTGCTATTGCTATAGTGACCAAACAGTCAAAGGCAGATGCAAAAAAACAGCCGCCCCTTGTGGGTAGTCTGCAACAATGCATACAATGAACGGCAAATAAGCATGTTGCATTCACAGTGGATAAAGCTCATCAATACACCCTCACACTATCACTTCATATCCATGTGACAGTTCATGGACGAAGTACTCAAAGTAGTGAGTTTTTGGCCTCTACTTAGAGATTGGTGACAAATCTTACAGATGACGTGACTTGGGTGATCTTTTGCGATGTAAAAAAAGCACCAGGCTAGGCAAGGCTTACAGCCCATGCGACCTGCAGAGCCACCATGACTTCTGCTCAGAGGCAGAGTTATGGCTGAGAATTCAGTTGTTGACGTGCTTCCAGTACTTTGTCTCTGTCCAGGAAGACGCAACCTAACCTCGTCGTCAGTAGCATCCTCCTCCAACTCCTCTGCTGACCTCATCGACTGGCTGACTGTGGTTTGACAGTAAGTGGGGTCTCCAACCTCATTATCACCCTGTGTGTTTTCATTCCCCTCGTCCAGACTCCTCCGAGCCAACCTCTTCCTGCCCTGACCGAATAGTAAAGTTGACGTTCCAATCAGGTATCGGAGTCTCATCAGCATGTTCTCCATTGTCTCCACCAGGAGGATTTATAGTTTGGGAATGAGGGTGTACATTATGCTCAGAACCTTCTTCATCGGGGCCTGGATCCGACTCACAAAGCTTCTGGGCATCAGTGCAGATCATTTCCTTGTCTGGACTCACTGCAGCTTTGGAGCAGACCTCTGATTCCCAGGCTATAGTGTGACTGGACAGCTCTGCAGACTCAACCATCTCTGTCACCCCCATACTCAGCAGGGCTGGTGGAAACTTGAGAGCTGTTAGGAAGCAAGTGCGATTGGGTTGACACCACAGAGGAATGGAGTATTTTGGATATTGAAGTTGAGGTGGAGAGGCCACTTGATGGAGCACTTGAGATCCATTGAAGCACCTGCTCTTTTGGTGCCTCATCTACATTTGGTAGCGATGGTCGTGTCCGTAAGAAAGGGATCATATCAGATTATCCATGGGAAGAAATACACCTCTTATTTTGGCTGGTAGTTGGTATTACGAATCGGTGCCGCCGTTGACGCAAGCAGCCTGCTGCGGTTCCAGTTGCGCCCAAGCGTCAGCTGCCATTTTTGGCCATGCCTTTGGTCGTCCAGCTGGCTGCTTCCTCCTCCACGTCTAAGTGTGGAGAGACGGCTAGTGCGGATGCGTGTGCCGATTTACCCCAGACACAGCCTAAGTCCAGTGTTTCGCCTAGTGAGCATGCTTAGCATGACTGTGCCATTCCTGATCCTAAGTCCTCAGTTCGTGCTACAGAGCATGCTCCCACACTTAATGAGAAAAGCCTCTTTGCACAGGTACTTGGACTCCGTGCCGTGTCTAAGTCCTGTGTTGTGTCTACAGAGCATGCAGAAGCTGATAGTCTGTTTTCTGAGACTGTTGTTCAGGCTCCTGAGCATGCTCAGGCACTTAGTGCATCAGAGGCTAGGTACATTAAGGAACTCACTGGCCATGTCCATGAGGTGGCAGTCCATGCTAGTCCAGAGGACATCAGGTGTCCTGATGATGTGGCCACTCCGGACTGGCTCGCAGAGGCCCGCCCCTATGATTTTGCACCTCATCATTGTTCGTCAGACGATGACTGGTGAGGTGTTTGGGGCGTGGCTGACATGAAGTCATCATTGAAGTGGCGGTTCCGGATAAGCTGCTGGTTATGTCACTGATGACGTGGCACTCTGCTATTGGCTCCTGGAGGTGCCTTGTGGTCCACCCTGCGTTGGGGCGGACCCAGGTTATAAAAGGGGCTGTAGACAACAAGGAGGTGCGCATTCTTCTATTATGCTGAGACAGAGCACACGTCCATGTGTTGAACCCATTGCGGCTTTAGGCCAGAGGTAGGCAGGGATAGGGCGTCGGTGCAGGACGCCACCACACTTGGTAACGCAGAACGGTTACGACCAGCTCCTGTCCTACCAATCCTGCTAGTGCAGCTCAGTGGCATTAACTGGGCTGCTGCTGCGCCTGCTGTCCAGAGGTGTGCCCCCTACGCACACAGACAACGTACCCAATAGCCCCTGTGTTGTTAACAGGGAGTTCCTGGGCTGGGTGTGTGGACCCTGTGACGCTAACAGGGTTCACAGTCTCCAGAACCGAGTGTCGTCTAACTCAGTTCAGGCTACTATTAGTTTGAGAGCCACCCAGCTCTGTATCCTCCGCCTAACCTTCGGGTTGCCAGCATCTCCTTCTCCATCTGGGAGCACGGTGGACCCCGACTGGCAATTGGGATATATACCACCTTATCCAAATCTGTTAGTCCCCCCGTAACAGATGGTGTTTCTTCAGAAGATGTTACTGTTGCTTAACCACCAAACCCACGGACACAAACTTTTTTCCCCTTTCCAACACACGTGTTCCCCTTTCCACCAGCATCTGTCCTTTTTCCACCTTTTTGACCAAATTTGCAACTCTGCAGGGACACCCTACTCAACGCCGTCTCAGCACAGCAGCCAGCCCTCGGTCCCTTAGATGTGGACAAGTAAAATACCATTTCCTCTTAGCCATGACAAAGCGTTGAGATTCACTCTGTGCAGCACTGGTGTTTAATGTAAAAGCAGATCAAAGATTGAGTACCAGCTTCTGCGGATACTCCTGCATACGTGCGTCCCTTTCTATGGAAGGGCTTATTTCGCCAAATTTTGTCTTGTACCGGGGATCTAACAGTGTGGCAACCAGTAGTCAGCATTACTTCGAATTGTGACAATCCGAGGGTCATCTTGTAGTGTAATGTAGTGAAACCGGGACTGACCTCCTCAGGAGGTAATGGCAGATACTATAACAGCTTTTAAAAAAGGGCTGGATGATTTCCTCAGTACACACAACATTGTTGGTTATAAGTGACTTAATGTAACTTAAATGTAGAATTGGTGGAGGAAGGTTAAAGAAGTTGTCCAGTTACCAAAACTGATTTTTTTTTTTCTGATAAATCTTGCTAATATGTGCCCCTCAACACATCTATTATGTTTTTTTCCGCAAAATTACCTTTTATTGTGCACTAGCAGCACATGCTCCTTGCTGGCTCCAGCTCTGATGGGGTTAATCTCTCCTCTGACTTCCTGGGTTCAGTTACTACAATTTCCATAATCCTTTGCAGTAACTAGCAATCTATCTCCCAACCCTCTCTGACTGTTCCCTCCCCTCAGATCTCCACCACAACAGTTCCCTCCCCTCCTTCCTGTGTGCACTGCCTAATCATGGTAATAGAGCTTTTATCATTTGGTCTTTCTGATCTATTTCATAGTATCTATTTCAGGATATATTTATAAGCTATATATATATATATATATATATATATATATATATATATATATATAGAGAGAGAGAGAGAGAGAGAGAGAGAGAGAGAGAGAGAGAGAGAGTTATCTAACTCCACACATGTTTCTCTATGGCTATATATGCTTGTGTATATGTGTGTTTATATATAATGTATATACACACACACAAATATAGACAGTACATGTGTGTGTAGCTATATCTTTCTACATATACTTGTATGCGTGCTTATCATATTATATATGTGTGTGTTTTTTACATGATGGGTTGTGTCAGCCAGAAGATGCACCTGTCCTGGAAGAATATTTTAGTAGCCCCTCATACTACATAATTCCTCCTGTTTTGGAGGTATAAGTGGCCCCCTCACCTTTTGTACCCCTGTGCGTGGAATGTGATCCCTGATATACACACAAGAATTTTTTTTCCTTATACATACTCAAGGAACACGTATACAGTCTCAAGGAACACAATACTTTTTCCGGTGTGTGGCCATGAAAATCTCAGTGGCGAACATGGCCGTGTATCAGATCCCTACAATCACATAATGATGTATTATACTAAGGATACACCATCAATATAACAATATTGCTCTAAACATTTATTGTTACAGAATCTAATCTCCAATCCTCTAATGATTGCAGGGATTATCACAACTTGAGCCACTCTGGGACTTGTTGTGCAGTTGAGAGTGGAGAAAGTGTGTCCCATGCATCACAAGTAACAGTGTGGATTTCGGCTAAGTTCACACACTGCGTCGTTTTATTTAAGCGGCGTTTTTGTGAGTTTTTTTGCGTCAAAAAACGCACAAAAAAGCATCCGTGGCAAACAACAGACGCGTTTTTATCGTGTTTTGGTGCGTTTTTTGCTCTCTGTGTTTTTATGCTTTTTTTTATCAGAGAAAGATTGTTGAAAGAAAAAAAAAATAAAAAAGGTCTGAAGTAATTTCCTTCTTCAATATGTTCTTCATTCTCCACTAGTGTATGCAGGAGAGCATACAGCTGCAGAACTACAGGGCTCAGCATGCTCTATCCAGGACTGTATGCTGGAGGGAGAGGCAGGGGGAGCAGAACTACAAGGCTCAGCATCCTCCATTCACTAGTGTATGCAGGACAGCAGACAGCAGCTGCAGAACTACAAGGCTCAGCATCCTCCATCCAATAGTGTATGCAGGAGAGCAGACAGCAGCTGCAGAACTACAAGGCTCAGCATCCTCCATCCAATAGTGTATGCAGGAGATCAGACAGCAGCTGCAGAACTACAAGGCTCAGCATCCTCCATTCACTAGTGTATGCAGGAGAGCAGACAGCAGCTGCAGAACTACAAGGCTCAGCATCCTCCATTCACTAGTGTATGCAGGAGAGAAGACAGCAGCTGCAGAACTACAAGGCTCAGCATACTCCATCCCGGACTGTATGCAGTTTTTTGCCAAAAAAGAAAAAAAAAATGACATGGGCTTCGCCATATTTTTGTATGCTAGCCGGGTACAGCAGGCAGGTACGGGCTGCCCCCAACCCCCAGCTGCCTATTTGTACCCGGCTGGGAACCAAAAATATAGAGAAGCCCTTTTTTTTTTTATTTCATGAAATAATTAAAAAAAAAAAAATGACGTGAGCTTCGCCTAATTTTTGTGTCCAGCCGGGCACAACTAGGCAGCTGGGGATTGGAATCCACAGTGCAGGGTGCCCAAGCTTTCTGGGCACCCCCACTGCGAATTGCAGTCCGCAGCCACCCCAGAAAATGGCGCTTTCATAGAAGCGCCATCTTCTGGCGCTGTATCCAACTCTTCCAGCTGCCCTGATGCCGGGTGGCTAGCTGGGTAATAATGGAGTTAGGGCTAGCTGTATATTATCAGCTAGCCCTAAGCCCGAAATTCATGGTGTCACGCCAATATTAGACATGGCCACCATGAATTTCTAGTAATGATAAAAAAAAAAAAAAACAACACACAGAAAAATATTTTTATTAGAAATAAAACACAACACAATTAGAGACTCCATCTTTATTGAAATA
>NW_027441867.1:0-18061 GCF_048569485.1 Anomaloglossus baeobatrachus | reverse complement strand
CTGTGACCTGTGGCAGCTAAATGTCGCCAAAGGCGGGGGAATCTGCCATCAACCGCGGATGCGGAGAGAGAGAGAGAGCTGAGAGTCATGAGGAGACCGCCTTGGTAGCGGTTCCTCCGGCTGCCTTCCTTGGGCGTGATTGAGCCCGGCCGGAATCTGAGCCCGTCTGAGGTTTTGTAGCCCTTTTGCACGAGGACAATTGGGACCTGCCCGAGCTTGGGAAGGACCGAAACCTCGACTGTACTTTTAGGACAGCATTAATAGGGTAAGTCGCAGTGCAGACATTGCGGAGTTACGGACGCCTCTGCGGTACAGATGTACATGTGCTCAAGGCCAGCTGCACAAGAACAGCTGAAAAGGTTAGGTTGCCTATACCGCTGTGAATGCCGGAGCAACCGACACGCCGATAGCCTCCTAGACAGATTTCAACCAGAGTCCATCTGTCTGTGAATGGCATCTTTAAGTGAAGCCCCATCTCCAGTGCAACTATGGCTCTAGACGCAAGCCTGGAGATTGGAGAATCCACCTTTGGACCCTGGGTCCAGCGCTTGACCACGTCAGGGGAAAAGGGATAACGTGTATCTTAAAAACGTTTGGAGAAGACGCTTATCTGGTAAGCGTGGTGTTTCTGGACTGCTTCTCTGAAGTCAGCGTGGCCAGAAAAATACTCAATATCCGTTTGAGATACTGAAAAGGGACTTCTCCTGCTGTGAAGCTGACTCCTCCACTGGGGGAGCTGAGGGAGAAAGATCCAACCTTCCATTGATGGACGCTATAGGATCATTCCGTATGGCGTTACCATCCGGTGTATCCGGATTGAAAGCGATGTCAGGATCAAAGTCCTGGAGAGCTGCCTTATCATACAGAGAGTCCTCCTGGGACCCCCCCGTTCCAAATGAGGTTGGTCAGGAAGATTGCCCATGGCCTGTCTGGACTGCAAGTCTCTATCTTATGACAATATATTTGTCGAAACTGCAACTCCGTCCCTGTCCTTGGACAGGGATGACAGGTGGTTTCTTTGGCCACGACTAGTAGAGACCCCGGCAGACGAAGTGCTAGAGACCCCGGCAGACGAAGTGCTACAGGGGAGCATGCACACAATGGGACGGTGTCATGAACAGCCTCCCATGTAGTAAAAACAGCACTGAAAATCTGTGTTGCTTTTTTGCCGCTGCCGACTAGCCATCTAGAAGTATATAGCCAAGATTGGTGACCGTACAGTGCAATGTATAGCATACAAGCATAAAGTACAAATGAACACTGCAGCACAAGCAATCCAAGCAGCATAGAAGCCTGTGCCCTGGCACCTCTGCTCTTCTGCTGCTGTAGACTAGTCATCTAGGGGAATATAGCCCAGAAGAGTGACCATACAGTGCGATGCATAGCATACAAGCACAAGTACAAATGCACACTGCAGCCCATGCAATACAAGCAGCACAGAAAAAAACCTGTGCCCCAGCACCCTTGGTTTTCTGCTGCTGTAGTCTAGCCATTCCAGGAGAATATAGCTAAGACTAGCGACTGTACAGTGCAATGTATAGCATACAAGCATAAATACAAATGAACACTTCAGTACGTGCAATACAAGCAGCCTAGAAAGCCTGTGCCTTAGCACACCTGCTTTCCTGCTGCTGATGTGTCGCTCTCCAAGCGGGCATATAGCGACCTATGCAGTTAAAATACACATGTATACACTGTAGTATATATTGGGGTCAGCACTATGTGTGCCGCTTACCGCCCGCCTATAAGCGGGTGTATGGTCGCCACCGTCCTGCCTGGTTGCCGAAAGTCCGAGCTCGGACTGCAGTAATGGCTGCCGGCGTCTTCCCCAGCTCGTGTGAGGAGGGGCGGGCCGTGGGCGTGCCCCAAGGCAGAGCGGGAATCCGGCGTCCGACAGTGTGCAGTGAGAGGGCTGGAGCATGTAAATAAGGCTCCAGCCCTCGGCGCTGCTGATTGCTCAGCGCCTGTCCCCTTCCCTGAGTGACAGGGAGGGGGCGGGAACGAAGCGGCACTAGGCCGCAGAAGCCGGGGACTGGATTTATAAGCGCCGCCGCCGTAAAAGCGCGGTCGGCGCCCAGTCCCCGGCGAACTACAAGTCCCAGCCGCGCCGCCGCTCCCGGAGCGTCCGGCGCGGTAGTTCCCAATACACAAAAGTCCCCCAGTAAACTGCAGGAACACCAACTCCATCGTTACGGTCCCCGGCGCACTACAACACCCAGCCAGCCCGGAGTGTGTCTGTGCCTGCCGGGGACACAGAGTACCTGTATGATGCAGGGCCATGTCCCTGATTGTACTCCTGCTCCATATCCATCAGGTTCAACTGGGTCTGTGGATGGAGCCCGGCGTCAGAGCTTTGAGGCCGGCAGGATCCCACTTCCACAGAGCCCTACAAGGGGATGTGGAAGGAAAACAGCATGTGGGGCTCCAGCCCCTGTACCAGCAATAGGTACCTCAACCTTACAACACCATCCACGGGTGAGAAGGGAGCATGCTGGGGGCCCTATATGGGCCCTCTTTTCTTCCATCCGAAATAGTCAGCAGCTACTGCTGACTAAAATCTGTGGAGCTATGCGTGGATGTCTGACCTCCTTCGCACAAAGCTTGAAAACTAGAGAACCCGTGATACCACGGGGGGGTATAGCCAGAAGGGGAGGGGCCTTGCACTTTTTAGTGTAGTGCTTTGTGTGGCCTCCGGAGGGCAGTAGCTATACCCCAATCGTCTGGGTCTCCCAATAGAGCGCTGAAGAAATGGGGTCACTTGTGGGGGTTTTCTGATGTATAGGTACCCAAGGGGCCCTGCTAATGTGCCATGGTGCGCGCAATTTATTTCAACTTTTCCAGAATTCAAATGGTGCTCCCTCCATTCCAAGCCCTCTCATTTATCCAAACAGAGGTTTTTGGCCACATGTGGGGTATCCCTGTGCTCATAAGACATTGGATAACAACCTGTGGGGTCCACGGTTTGTTGTTGTCTCTTGAAAAAGTGAGAAATTTGATGCTAAAGCAACAGTTTTGTGAAAAAAATGAAAATTTTCAATATGGCAACCTAAGCTTATCAAATTCTGTGAAGTACTCGTGGATTCAAACTGCTCACTATACACCTTGATAAAAGCCTTGAGGTGTCTTGTTTCCAGAATGAAGTCACTTGTGGGGGACCGCCACTGTTTAGGCACCTCAGGGGCTCTCCAAATGCAACCTGGCGTCCGCTATTGATTCCAGCCAATTTTGCAGTCAAATGGCACTCCTTCCCTTCCGAGCCCTGCCATGCGCCCAAACAGTTGATTTCCACCACATATAAGGTATCGCCAAACTCAGGAGAAATTGCACAATAAATGTTATGCTGAATTTTTTCCTTTTACTCTTGTAAAAAAAAAAGCTACCTGGTTGAAATAACAATTTTGTGGTAAAATTTTATTTTTTTTTTTTCATGGCTCAACGTTATAAAATTCTGTGAAGCACCTGAGGGTTCAGGGTACTCACCAAACATCTAGATAAATTCCTTGAGGGGCCTAGTTTCCAAAATGGGGCCACTTGTGCGGGGTTTCTGCTGTTTAGGTACCTTAGGGGACCTCCAAATGCGACATGGTGCCCGCAATCTTTTTCAGCCAAATTTCCTTTCTAAAATTCAAATATTGCTCCTTTCGTTCCAAGCCCTCCCATTTGTCCAAACAAAGGTTTCAGACCACATGTGAGGTATCACCGCGCTCATAAAAAAGTGGTTAACAAACCTTGAGGTCAAATTTTTGGAATTACCTCTTGAAAAAGTGAGAAAATTGATGCTAAAGCAACATTTTTGAGAAAATTATTAAAATTTTCAATATGACAACGTAACGTTAACAAAATCTGTGAAGTACCTGTGGATCTAAAATGCTCACTATACCCCTAGATAGAAGCCTTGAGGGGTCTAGTTTCCAAAATGGTGTCACTTGTGAGGGATTTCTTCTGTTTAGGTACCTTAGCGGACCTGTAAATGCAACATGGTGCTCGCAATCTATTTTAGCCAAATTTGCTTTCCAAAATTCAAATATTGCTCCTTCTGTTCCGAGCCCTCCCATTTGTCCAAACAGAGGTTTCTGACCACATGTGGGGTATCGGCGCGCTCATAAGAAAGTGGGGAACAAGTTTTGAGGTCCATTTTGTTGTGTTATTTCTTCTAAAAGTGAATAAATTTGGGTTAGAGCAACATTTTTAGGTAAAATTTAATTTTTGCTTTTTTTCATTCCACATTGCTTTTGTTCATGTGAAGCACCTGAAGGGTTAATAAACTTCTTGAATGTGGTTTTGAGTACTTTGGGGGGTGCAGTTTTTAGAATGGTGTCACTTTTGGGTATTTTCTGTCATCTAGGCCTATTGAAGTCACTTCAAATGTGATGTGGTCCCTAAAAAACTGGTTTTGTAAATTTTGATGTAAAAATGAGAAATTGCTGATAAACTTTGAACCCCTCTAACTTCCTAACGAAAAAAAATTTTGTTTCCAAAATTGTGCTGATGTAAAGTAGACATGTGGGAAATGTTATTTATTAACTATTTTGTGTCACAGAAATCTCTGGTTTAACGGTATAAAAATTCAAAAGTTGAAAATTGCTAAATTTTCAAAATTTTTGCCAATATTCAATTTTTTTCATAAATAAACACAAAAAATATTGTCCTAAATTTGGTACTAACATGAAGTCCAATATGTGACGAAAAAACAATCTCAGAATCACCGGGATCCGTTGAAGCGTTCCAGAGTTATAACCTCATGAAGTGACACTGGTCAGAATTGCAAAATTTGGTCTGGTCATTAAGGTGAAAATTAGCTCCGTCACTAAAGGGTTAAGGCCCTTGCGCAACTTGAGTCATTGGATTTATAGATTGGACACAAGGACTCCTATTGGGCTCAATGAGAGCTTTGGCTGTTTTCTTTAATTGGGTATTTTTATGTGGTGTGAGAATGGGACTGTTTGTGTTAAATTATTTTTAATTGTTTCTTTTTCTTTTTATCCATAATTTAGAGATCTGTATATGCTAAAACCATACCTGTGGTGGTCTGCAAATTTTGAGGTACTTCACTCGACCCGCTCAGTGACTTAGATGTTGACTTTGATTGGGTCTTTTCCCTGAATGAAGTGCCTATGAGAAAATAAGAAAAAAGATTATTATCTAAGAAAAGTGGAGAAAAACATTGTACAACAATTTAATTATAGTTAGGATACAACTAATATTTAATATATTTACTCAATAATTTAGTTTTTTGCATTTCTTGATTTTGCTTGCCTTATGGCATGTCATTTTTAATTTTGCATATAATATTTCTGTTTACACAACAACATGAACACTATGCACTTTTTTTGTTTGTCTATTGATTAGTTATGGACAGACCCGGACTCTAAAATTTAGAATCCGAGAGGTTTTAAAAATACCCGAGTACCGGACCCGGGCCTGGAGTTCTCAGGGAACTCCGGATAATGATCCGGAACCTTTGGAAATAATAAATAAAAAAAGGAAAAATAAAGAAAATAAGAATAAAGCATGCGCGTCATAACAATAACAGCCCACAGCCACTCAGGATTGTCACATCCATTAGATGTGACAATCCTGGCACTTTACCCGATTCCCCTGGTGCGGTGGCAATCAGGCTAATAAGGGGTTAATAACAGCTCACATCTGCCACTAAGCCCTAGATTAGCAATGGCAGGGTCTATGAAAACCCTACCCACATTACTAATCTGTAAGTGAACACAAAATAAGATAAAAACAACACCCTCTTTCACTCCTTTATTAACCCCAAAAACACCCAGGTCAAATGTAATCCACACGAGGTCCCATAACGATTCCAGCTCTGCTACATCTGAAGTGACAGCGCGTGGGCATAGAATATGACCACCCGCTGTGATCTTAAGGCAGAGAATGAGTCGCAGCGATGTGTGGTGACGTAACTTAGGTTATTTGCGGTCACAGCTGGAGGTGCCCATTGTCATCCACCTATGATCGCAGGTAACCTGACCTCAAGTGACCTCATTGAACTGAGTGACCACTACTGGGTTGGGTTTGTTATTCGGTATGAATACACAAATGTAGAAATGATTGGATTTGAACAATCCGAACCCGAATATTTTAGCATTCGCCCATATCTAGTCATCACTAATGATAATTTTAAGGATGTCTAAAACTGATCAACTGGGAAAAGGTTGTTGCATTACTCGTAAATCAAATGCCATGTCCTTCAATTTGTCCAATTATTAATACCAGGTTTTGGTTAAAATGAGGCTACCATTTCAAGGTTCATTTTTCATCAAGGAGAAACTAAGCTGAAAATCTATCTTTTGAACCATGTGCATTGAATATTTTTTTGGTATGGTATCAGAGGACTCAGGAAGGAAAAATGTATGTAACAAAATTAAAACATTGTCGTCCATTTGGCTTATCCCTAATCTATTAATTTTACATCTAGGTGGTAAGATAGATGACATCTTTATTATCTGGAGAAGTACCGGTCCTGAACTGCAGAGCTTCATGACTTGGTTGAACAATAACCCATATAACATCAAACTAACCTATAAGGCAGATCGGGAGGCAATTGATTTTCTGGACTATAATATAAAAATGGGGTACCAGACAGAAAAGGGTACTCCACGGGTACAATTATTATCAACAAGTAAGAGGGAAGAATCTTTTCTCTTTCGTTTCATTGGGGGACACAGGACCGTGGGTTATGCTGCTGCTGTCACTAGGAGGCTGACACTAAGTAGACAAAAAAAGTTAGCTCCTCCATATATACACCCTGAGCCGGAGGCGGACTCAAATCAGTTTTTGCTTAGTGTCGTAGGAGGCTGATGTGGGCCATCTCGGCCCCCCTCAGCCACATTTTTCTTGCGTATTTGTCATTTTTTTCGGCGACGCTCATCGCTCTCATTCTCCTTTTTCTCTGTTTCTGCAGGTGTCGCCTATGTTCACCCTCATTCCCTCCAGCCCTTTGGGTACTACTCCCCAGGGTCGCAGAGGTTTGAGATGTCGGGCCCTCTCCCCTGTCCATTCCCGTGGTACCACTCCCGGGAGTGCATGTGGGGCAGATCCTACATGGGCACCCCTGATCCACCCTGTGGTATTACTCCAAAGGGCGCACAGGGACAAGCTACAGAGGTTGGACCCCCGCAGCGTTTTCACCTTTTCGGATGGGGCCCACATCGCTGCCTACAGTTGCAGAAGAGCTTCTTCCCTCCATCAGGCGTCCACCTCTCTGCCTCTCCAGACACCTCTCCCCGCGTCCCTGAAGCCCACAGCCTTACCTTCAGGTGTGCGCTGGACACAGGCAAGTGCAAAGCCCACTGCCTGCACACCGGACCATCCCTGGAGCGGCACCGCAGATGTCAGGTAGGACAGTCTCTCCCCTACCTTCTCCCCCTCGGGCGGCTGAAAATTTAGGCCCCGGTCTCGGCCTAGTCTCCCTGCGTCCCAGCCACGCCCCCCGCTGCAACGGTATTGGCTTGCCGGCCGTTCCGCCCCCGACTCCGCCCACCGCTCAGCCTCCAGGCATCACAGTGTGGGCGGTGGATGCCCTGTTTCCCGCCCTCATACGGCCCCTCCCCCAGCCAACTCCAGCTTCTCTTCACCATCTTGTTCTGCCTCCCAGTCTGCCTGTGTAGCCCAGCTTATCTATTAGCAGAGTTGCTTCTAGGTACTTTTGCAATGGCCTCATTTTGTATGATGAGGTCTTGAGAACTATAAGCTTTGTTACACAGGTAGATTAGCTTTAATCTGTCACTTTATGTGGATGCAAGGCAGAGTGTACATTGTCTTATAATAATAATGATAAATGCTTCCCCTTAGCAAGGTTTACTTATATAGGAAGGTTTGTGCTTAGATGTGGGTCAATTTAGCTCATTATGCTATCAATCAGTTAACTTGAGACAGAAAGAGGCAATGACTTGTAATAACAAACAGGCTGGCATGCTAACAGGATCATAAAACTCATGAGCAAGTGAGATACATTTTCTACATCTAGATCAAGCTCAGTTAGAACTAATGATATATACCATTTCATTACTATAAGCAGAAAGCGGAGTTAGTATTTGTCTTGTAGAGGTGTGGGAGTCCTTGCCCCCCCCTTATTGCTCTAATGATGGCTTCCTAGTTCTGATCCAGTTTTTCTCAGGAGTTTAAATAGACAGAACCGGGCATGAACTATAATATCAGAATCGCCCTTGGGAGAAAGCTACTGCTCTGGCAAACAAATTTGATAAGTGTTCCACCACACAACCCCCTTTAGAGCATATAACCGTGGGGCCTCAACCCCTTTTTCTACGTATGAGGCAGCAGCGCGCTGTTCTTTACCTCCTGGCTTCGATGTGACCTGGATTTCTCTCTCTGGACTGGTGGGCAGCGCACAGGACCTGGGTACCCTCTGCTCCTATGGAGATAACCCTCGCTAGATAACTTTCACTGGTTAGCGACAGTTTAGTTGTTCTCCTGCCTAGCAGCCCCAGCGAGAGTACCTTTACATAATCCTGGTCCGCCCGATCCAAATAGGTCCCCTTCCCTTGGTGAATTCCCTCTAGGTCAGGATGTCCCGCTATGCCCAGGCTGCTCTGCAGACCCGCAGCACCAACAGGACACTGCCATCAATGCCTCAGATGCTGCCACGCAGCCTCCGTTCCTGCAGGGTCCAGCTTCCCGCCTCCTCCCGAATGGTCGGCATCCCTGTTTCAGTCCCTAGACTCCCCCCGCTAAGGCTTCTCGGACCATTGCGCAAGCTCTGCGTCTCTTTCCGACGCTCGGTCTGCCCTCCACAGGCCCAGCGCAGCCTCCTCAGGAGTAAGTGAGCCTCGTCCCACAGTCCTCTGCTACAGCTCAGAAGCGGACCTGCCATGTCTCGTCTTCAGAGTCCTCCCAGGCTTCTCCCGCATCCCCAGGTCCAGACTCCTCTCCTCCCGCGAGTCCTCCAACCTATCGGGTGATGACTCAGATGTACCACCTCTGCTGGATTCCGAGCAGTCGGCTGATGTTCGGCGCATGGTGGATAGCCTGGTAGAATCGGTGAATCAGACTCTGAGGATACAGGTGATCCCGTCTCTTCTCAGAGCACCCAAGTCTCCTTTAAGCGGACGAGGCGAGTCCATAACGCATTCAGTGGACATTCAGAGTTCACTGAGCTACGGAGCAACCACAGGCAACAGCCGGTCACGGTATGTACCAGCAGTAAGTCCATTATTTTACATTATCCCTTCTCTGAAGGGCTCCAAGAAGAATGGGCAGGCTTCCCTGTGGTCAGCCCGCCAGATCCTGCCTGACTTCTCACCCCTAACAGTGCGTCTCTCAGGGACTCCACGGATCGTACCATTCACAGGTGGGCCCGTTTTGCCTTCGAACCAGCGGGAACTTCCCCTTCCCCAGCCTTTGCCTCGGTTGGGGTTGCAAAGCCACTGATGTCCTGGGCGGACATTCTGCGCAGCGGACTCTGTGCCGTCTCTGCCGTTCCGGAACTGGATAGCATCTCTTCGCAGTTCACACTCGCTGGTGAGTACCTTCTCAACGCAGCCCTGGCGTATGCCAATTGCGCGGCCCAGGCCCCTGCAACAGTGTGGCCATCTGTCGAGTCCTCAGGGTCAGGACCTGGAACGCTGATCCGGCTTCTGTAAGTAGCTGACTTCCCTTCCGTTCTTAGGGGAGCGTCCTTTCGGTGCTAGGCTAGTCCAGTCGATCTTCAAGGCTATGGGAGAAAAGAGTACTCCTCTTCCCTAAGTTCAGCCCAAGCACGTCCAGAACACCTCATCCTCGGAAAACATCCTCCCTTCGGAGGGACAAGAAGGCTCCGTCATTCATGACCAATCCCTCCTGGTGTTCGCGTCCCCTCCAGTCCATGAAGTCTGCCTCCAGGTCTCATCACCGCTCCTCCAAATGACTCGCGGTCTGCGGGCAGCAGTGCCAGACTAGTAGGGGGGCTACTGTCTTGCTCCCAGCATGTCTGGCTCCCTTTAGATGCAGACACCTAGGTCAGAGGGATCATTGTCTCAGACCACGAAATAGATTTGATTCAATGCCACCGAGACGTTTTTTCATTCTCTCCCTCCTGGTTCTCCCGTGCGTGTTCGCGTATTCCTCCCCTTCATGGAATCTCTCCTCCACTCTGGAGTTGCGGTACCAGTCCCTCCATCAGAACTCTTCCAGCGTTTTTACTGCAGCCTCTTTGTGGTCCCCAAGAAGGTCGGCTCGGTCCGCCCCGTCCCGGAGCTTTCTCAGCAGGTCGGTG
The DNA here is from genome assembly GCF_048569485.1 of Anomaloglossus baeobatrachus. Taxonomy (NCBI): domain Eukaryota; kingdom Metazoa; phylum Chordata; class Amphibia; order Anura; family Aromobatidae; genus Anomaloglossus; species Anomaloglossus baeobatrachus. The sequence goes on along the minus strand of NW_027441867.1, from coordinate 7,833 downwards.
AGCCCTCGAGCATTTTGCATGGAGTCCCCCCGCTCTGTGATCACCTCCATGGAAGTCGGCGAAGTTCTGCTGTCGCTGTACATTCAATATGCCTACCTAGCAAGGAAGGTCTCGCTTCAGGCGAATGGTCCCTCAACAGGGAAAGCTTCAACCAGATCGGTGGCAGATAAAGGACTCCGAAGGTGGTCCTAATGGCCTCTTGATTCGACTGTCAGTTTCCATGGTTCATCGCGGGCTACCGCGACCACTTGGCACTAGGGGTCGACGTGTGGACCCAGTGCAGGCTCCCGTACTTCTTCCCGCTGCGGCCCCTGATTCCGAAGGTTCTCAAGAACATCAGGGCGGAAGGATTTCCAGTTATTCTAATGGTTCCAGAGTGGCCCAGAATAGCATAGTTCGCGGAACTTATTCAGCCCCACGAGGTCGTCCCGGGGTGCCTTCCAGACCATCCTGATCTTCTGTGGCAGGGCCTTCTCTCTCTCCCTCTCCCACCAGAACTCAAAGTCCTAAATTTGTCAGTCTGGCTCCTGTATCCTGGGTAATACCTCAGGCAGGCTTTTCGACAGACAAGTTAATATAGACAATGATTAGGGTCAGGATGCCATCTTCTGCGAGAATCCACTACCGCACGTGGAGCGTTTCTTCCTCCGGTGGTCTGAAGAACACAGCATCTCTTCTCTCTCCTTCTCCCGCCCCTCAAGTCAGGTCTGGATGCAAGTCTCACATTCTCCACGCTTAAAAGCCAAGTGTCGGCTCTGTCAATTCTGTTTCAGAGGACTCTCGCCTATCGCCCGCGGATCAAGGCCTTCCTTCAGGGAGTTGTCCATCCAGCTCCGCCGTATCGTCGTCCACTTGAACAGTGGGACCTTATGCTAGTGCTAGGTTCGCTTCAAGGTCCACCATTTGCACCTTTCGAGATTCTTTCCTTCTCACCTGTTGTGGAAAGTGGTGTTCCTCGTTGACATCTCTTCTATACGAAGATCATCAGAGCTAAAAGATCTTTCGGTCCTTACCCCTTTTCGGGTCTTCCACCAGGACAAGGTGGTGCTCCGGCCAGATCCCTCCCTTCTGACCAGGGCGGTCTCACCGTTCCAGCCAAATGAGGAGATTTTCTTCTCTGTCCTCCGATCCTGGTACTTCTCACAGCCTTGAAAGGGCCTTGCATACTCTGGACCTGGTGCAAGCCCTCAAACTCTATGCCTCCAGGACCGCACCTTCCCGTAAGACGGTCGGTCTGTTCTTCATTCCATCCGTACCCAAGAGGGGCATGCTGGTACCCAGGGCCTCAATTGCCAGATGGATCCGTTCCGCCATTTCCAAGACCTCTGGGATAAAGGACAGCTCTCCGTTTCGGAGAGTAAAGGCGCACTCTACCCGTGCGGTGGGAAACTCTTGGCCGTTTACGCATCAGACGTCGGCCGACCAGGTCCGTGGAACCGCCACCTGGTCTAGTCTGCATTCCTTTACCAGGTTCAACCAGGTTCACACCCAAGCATCGGCAGAGGCCAGTCTTGGGAAATAGGTTTTGCAGGCGGCAGTAGCACACCTGAACAAGGTAGGTGCATTCACATCTTGGGCAAGCCCGCCGAGGGAGGCCGTTTCCTTCCTATCCGTGGGGCTTGCCTCTTCCCACCCAGGGACTGCTTTTGGACGTCCCACGGTCCTGTGTCCCCCAATAAAACGAAAGAGAAAGAAGGATTTTTGTGTACTCACTGTAAAATCTCTTTCTCTGAGTCTTCACTGGGGGACACAGCACCCACCCTGCTTGGTTTTGGTTTATGGTTTTGTTTTTTTGTCATTTACTTATTGCCTGCAATGTTTCAGTGGTCCATGTTCCTCGGCCACTTTAAGCATGGCGACTTTATTGTAGTAGTTACCTGGATTTGGGTATGGTTGTGTTTGTACTTCTCCTACTGCTTGTGCACCAAACTGATTTGAGTACGCCTCCGGCTCAGGGTGTATACTGCTAGGGAGGAGCTAAATTTTTTTGTTTACCTAGTGTCAGCCTCCTAGTGACAGCAGCAGCATAACCCACGGTCCTGTGTCCCCCAATGAAGACTCAGAGAAAGAGATTTTACGGTGAGTACACAAAAATCCTTCTTTTCCTCACAGATACATTTCATCTCCAAGTTAACAGTCAGAGGGGGGCGATCAGGCAGATCTTGAACAAACACTGGTCGTTACTGAAGACCGACCAGAGTTTGAACGACGTTTTACTCATCGCCCACTCTTACCTGTTAGAAGGGGGAAAAGCCTAAAGGATATGCTGGTGAAGAACCATTACGTACCTAGGGTGGTATCTCGCTTTGAGAAAGGGAGTCCCAAATTTGGTTGTTTTCCTTTTGTCTGCCCAGAGATGTTGTCAGCTTGGGATGGACCTAAAGAGTATAAAATAAAAAGTTACAAATCATGCACTAAAAGTCACGTTATCTATTATGCAGTATGTGACTGTAGCCTAATTTATATTGGGTTACATCAAGGGAAAAACGCATCCGCACGAGGGAACATGTTAGGGAATAATTGCGGTGTGTGATGTTGTGGATCTTGATTCCCTGAGGATGATCCAGAGACATTACAAGCTGCGCCATGACTGTGGTCCCACAGGATTGAAAATTTGTGGTATTGACAAGGTCCATTTAGAATCTAGGGGTGTATATATATATATATTTATATATATATATATATATATATATATATACACATATTACTATATGAATTTTATCTCTGCATGATATAGGGACATTAGAAAATCTTTTAAGGACTATACATGGTCATATTCTTTAGGCTAACGCTGATTCTCCTTATGTTTGGATGATTTTCTTACCACCCTGGTCGTGCCCTTTCACTTGCCAGTAGTAGGTGGCAGTAGTAATATGGTCTCGTTGGATGCGCATGTGCGTGGCTGCCTCAGCATGAGTCCCCGCCGAGGGAGCTTCCTTAGAAGGATGCATGGGTTAACTGCTTCCCCTGGAATGACCGGATGAGGCGGACTCTATGTGCGGCGTCCCACCCCCTGCACGCGTCCAAACAGCGACGATCTCGCCCAAGACACCACATATAAAAACATGCACATTATACTTTCCTCAAGCAAGGAAACCAGGTGAGAAACGCGTGTCAGGGCTACTCAAAACATCCAGTTATAAGTGAACTTTATAGGTGAGTCCGGATCACGATGATTCATGGCTGTTAGCTCTATCGATAATAGTAATGGTAGCCTTTGAGGCTTAGGCTGCGTTACATGGGTGATATTAGATTTTTGTGTTATTATAGCGCCACCAGGTGGCCATCTGTATTAGTACATGCAGTGGTACCTGCAATGTATTTCAATGACCCCGATCCTGCTGTACCGGAAGTCGCCGGATCCTGATAGACAGAATCCTGTTTTTTGTACTGAGCATGCCCAGAAAGCAACTTGGCATGGTCAATACAGAAATCTCCCTCTCTCTCAGACAGAAGACCAGGATCGTGAAGGGGTGATAGGGAGTAATAAAGATGGAGTCCCTAAGTGTGTCTGTGTATTTATTTCTAATAAAGTGTCTGTGTATTTATTTCTAATAAAGTATTTTTTCTGTGTGATGTCTTTTTTTTTAACCCTTTATTGGAGATTCTTAATGGCCGGGTCAAACTTGGCCTGACATTAGCAATCTCAGGCTTTATACCAGCAGGTAAAACAAAGCTGGTATTAACCCCTTATTACCCAACGTGCCACCCGCTGGGAGAGATGTTGGATACAACGCCAGAAGATAGCGCTTTTAAGAAAGCGCCATTTTCTGGGGCGACTGTTGACTGCAATTCGAAGCGGGGGGGGCAAGAAAGCTTGGTCCACCCTGCACTGCGTATTCCCATCCCCAGCTGCCTACTTGTACCTGGCTCATCACAAAAATTGGGCGAAGCCCATGTCGTTTTTTTGTTTTTTTTTAATTATTTCATGAAATTCATGAAATAATTAAAAAAGGGCTTCCCTGTATTTTTGGTTCCCAACCGGGTACAAATAGGCAGCTGGGGGTTGGGGGCAGCACGTACCTACTTGCTCTACCTGGCTAGCATACAAAAACAGGGTGAAGCTGTCTTTTTTTTTTTTAGTTTTTGCGCAAAAAACGTTAAAAAAAGGGCTTCCCTGGATTTTTCATTGCCAGTGAAGGTCATATAAGCAGTGGGGGTTAGCAGCCAGTAGCTGCTTGGGTTACCTTAGCATTAGAAAATGCAGCGGGAGTCCACACATTTTATTTTTTTTACCCCCTAACCCTAGAGTTAGGGTTATGTTTTTGGGGTTTTTGTTTATTTTTTAATGAATTTAAAAAAAAAAAATACTCATGGGCTACCGAGAACCCGAGCATTTTAGTGCTCACTCATCCCTACTTCTAACCATACAGCCAGCAGATCAAGTAATCTGATCAGCTGACTCCAGTGTTGGCCGATTACTTGTTCTGGGTGCCCCTGCATCCATCGCAGCGTGTGCTGCCTGTGAGGTCAGCTGAATTCGTCCGACACTGGGGTCAGCTGATCTGAACTCTGTTGAACTCCAGCCCGCACACTCTGCGATGGATGCAGGGGGACACAGAACAAGTAATCGGCCGACACTGGAGTCAGCTGATCTGAACTCAGCTGAACTCATGACCACACAGCCCGAACATGGTCACACGTGATCGGCAGCAGGCAGTGATTGCTGTTAACCTGCATCCATCACAGCGTGGGCGGGCTGTGAGATCAGGAGTTCAGCTTATTCCCGATCAGCTGACTCCAGTGCAAGCCGATAAATTCTGTGTTCCCCTTCATCCATCACAAGTAAAAGTAGAAGCATACAATAAAATAACAATAAAATAACAATTGCGGTTGCACGCGTTGCACATTCAATCCACAGGATCCGGTCATATGCGGTTTGCATCCTGTCAAATGTGAAAGTAGCCTTACAGCTGGAGCAGGAAGAAGAAAGACAAGATGGCAGACTTACTTTGGGAGCTTACAGGAAGAAATCGCACAGACCAATTTTTGGGGCTCCACTCAAGGGGATCTGGAGCTGAGAAAAAAAGGAGACCGTCAGCTGATGATGAAATAGCTAGCAAAGTTATTGATCATTATCTCAAACCCATTGCCTCCTCTCTCTAGTCCGGCATTTCCTCTCTGCGGCGATCGCCATCCTCCTTTTTCTGAGGCCCATGTGCATGACGCGTCCTACATCATGCTCACTAGCTGGCATTGAGGTCCTGCGCAGGCGCACTTTGATCTGTCCTGCTCAAAGCAGATCCATGTATTGTAGTGCATATGCGTAAGAGATCTTTAACCCCTTAACGATCTGGTGGCTATCATGATAGCCAGGGGTGGACTGGGCTGTCTGGGGCCCACCAGGAGAATTGACTCCAGGGGCCCACCCTACAGCTAAATATAAACACCCATTAGTGTTATCGCCATTATTGTGTTGCTTTGACGGTATACACAGACGGCTCCTGCACATCTATATTGTGCATCATAACTGGGATGTACAATTATAGTAGTTTGCAGTAATGGGGTCTTTAGTGAAAACAAGTTATCACCGATCCACAGGGTAGGTTGGTGATAACTTATTGATCGGTGGAACCAGACCAGTGGAAACCGCACCGATAGGAAGATTGGGGAACTTTTTGCAGCAGCAGGTGGAGTGTGTGACCGCAGCTCCATTCATCCTCTGTGGGGTGGGATGTGTGACCGCAGTTCCACTCATCTTCTGTGGGGTGGGGTGTGTGACAGCAGCTCCATTCATCCTCTGTGGGGTGGGATGTGTGACCGCAGTTCCATTCATCCTCTGTGGGGTGGGGTGTGTGACTGCAGCTCCATTCATCCTCTGTGGGGTGGGATGTGTGACCGCAGCTCCATTCATCCTCTGTGGAGCAGCCAGATAATAACAAGCGCAGCGCTCGCAGCCACTGAGGGAATGAATGGATCAGGGGTCGAGTCGGACACGAGCTCCAGTGTAATGGGGGATAAAAGTTGCACGATCGGTGCAGGTCCCAGCAATCGGTCCACACAGATGAATAAGTTATCACTAATCTTTAGGCTACGTTCACACACTTTTTCTCTGATTTTACTGCTCCTGGTTTTGGCTTCAAATACTGAGGTAAAAAAACTCACTGAATACTCAGTGTGTGCACGTGGCCTTAGTAAAGGTGATTACTTGTTTTCACTGGAGAATCTCTGTAAGTGCATATTTACTGCAGTGTAATAGTCACAGGACAGGGCAGGACAGGGAGGGGAGGGGTTAAATGTTTAAGTATTTAATTTCTACTGGAAAAAATCTCCCCCTTATAGAGAGAAAGTAACCTCCATACACAACACAATCCACTATACCAAAATCAATAATACCATATACAAGGGGGAAATACCGCCACACCGCGACCAGACAACATATTACCACCACATAGTGACCAAATACAACCACATACAAGTAATAAATACCACCACACAGTGATCAGACAACATATTACCACCAAACAGTGACCAAATACAGCCACATACAAGGGAGAAATACCACCACACCGTGACCAGACCACATATTACCACCAAACACTGAACAAATACAGCCACATACAAGGGAGAAATACCACCACACCGTGACCAGACCACATAGTGACCGAATACAACCACATACAAGGGAGAAATACCGTGACTGACTTACCAGTGACGTCTCTAGCTGACTTTATTCATCTTCGCTTTTTCTCTTCATCCGGCGCTGACCGTCATCACTTCTTCCTGCCAAGACGCGACTCTGCAGAAAATAACAGTCACCTATAGCCGATCACTCCCAGAGTACATTCCTCACTATTTCCCCAATTTCTACACCACGTCAGACTCTTGTTCCCCCATTGGAGACAGTATCCTCAAAATGAACTTATATTTCATCAGTAATAATGTCCCCTAATTTGCCCCTACAGTAATTATGCCCCATGTGCCACCATAAACTAATAATGTATGTCCCTCATTCTGGCCCCATATAGTAATTATGTCCCTCATCCTGGCCCCATATAGTAATTATGTCCCTCATCCTGGCCCCTTTTATTTAATAATGTCTGGGGAAACAAGTGGAATCAGAAGGGGTTGTTAATTGCTTCCTGCTCAAAATATCACCCCACAATCCTGCTCTCCAAAATAGCCCCACAAAGTGCCCCTTTCCAAAATGTCCCCCCAAAAATTGCCCTTTCTATAATATCTCTCCCAACTACATCCCTGTATAAATCCCCCCCTCCTCATTATACTATGCTGCCTTCCAAAATCTTTGATGCCTCATAATGTCCCCCATTGCCCTATAATGTTCCAATTTCTTTCACAACGTCCCCCACTGACCTATAATGCCCCAATTTGCTTCATAATGGCCCCCATTACCCTATAATGTCCTTCCACTGCCCTATAATGTCCCCCGCTGCCCTATTATGTCCCCCGCTGCCCTATGATGTCCCCCGCTGCCCTATGATGTTCCCCACTGCCCTATCATGTCCCCCACTGCCCTATCATGTCCCCCACTGCCCTATCATGTCCCCCACTGCCCTATCATGTCCACCACTGCCCTATCATGTCCACCACTGCCCTATCATGTCCCCCACTGCCCTATCATGTCCCCCACTGCCCTATCATGTCCCCCACTGCCCTATAATGTCCCCCACTGCCCTATTATGTCCCCCACTGCCCTATAATGTCCCCCACTGCCCTATAATGTCCCCCACTGCCCTATAATGTCACCCACTGCCCTATAATGTCACCCACTGCCCTATAATGTTCCCCACTGCCCTATAAAGTCCCCCACTGCCCTATAGTGTCCCTCACTGCCCTATTGTGTCCCCCACTGCCCTATTGTGTCCCCCACTG
>NW_027441866.1:7500-18357 GCF_048569485.1 Anomaloglossus baeobatrachus | reverse complement strand
TTCTTCTAGCTCTTATTGGGAGACCCAGACGATTGGGGTATAGCTACTGCCTCCGGAGGCCACACAAAGCACTACACCAAAAAGTGCAAGGCCCCTCCCCTTCTGGCTATACCCCCCCGTGGTATCACGGGTTCTCCAGTTTTAGTGCCAAAGCAAGAAGGAGGAAAGCCAATAACTGGTTTAAACAAATTAACTCCGAGTAACATCGGAGAACTGAAAAACCGTTCAACATGAACAACATGTGTACCCGCAAACAACAAAAAAATCCCGAAGGACAACAGGGCGGGTGCTGGGTCTCCCAATAAGAGCTAGAAGAAAAGGAATTTACGGTAAGTAACAAAATTCCCTTCTTCTTCAGCGCTCTATTGGGAGACCCAGACGATTGGGACGTCCAAAAGCTGTCCCTGGGTGGGTAAAGAAATACCTCATGTTAGAGCTGCAAAACAGCCCTCCCCTACGGGGATGTCACTGCCGCCTGCAGGACTCTTCTACCTAAGCTGGCATCCGCCGAAGCATAGGTATGCACCTGATAATGTTTGGTGAAAGTGTGCAGACTCGACCAGGTAGCTGCCTGGCACACTTGTTGAGCCGAAGCCTGGTGTCGTAATGCCCAGGACGCACCCACGGCTCTGGTTGAGTGGGCTTTTAGCCCTGAAGGAACCGGAAGCCCCGCAGAACGGTAGGCCTCTAGAATTGGTTCTTTGATCCATCGAGCCAGGGTGGCTTTAGAAGCCTGCAACCCCTTGCGCGGACCAGCGACAAGGACAAAAAGTGCATCGGAACGGCGCATGGGTGCCGTGCGGGAAATGTAGATTCTGAGTGCTCTCACCAGATCCAGCAAACGTAAGTCCTTTTCATACCGGTGAACCGGATGAGGACAAAAGGAAGGCAAAGATATATCCTGATTAAGATGAAACGAGGAGACGACCTTAGGGAGAAACTCCGGAATGGGGCGCAGCACTACCTTGTCCTGGTGGAACACCAGGAAGGGAGCCTTGGATGACAGAGCTGCCAGCTCCGACACTCGCCGAAGCGATGTGATCGCAACAAGAAACGCCACTTTCTGTGACAGGCGAGAAAAGGAAACTTCCTTCAGAGGCTCGAAAGGCGGCTTCTGGAGAGCAACTAGTACCCTGTTCAGATCCCATGGATCTAACGGCCGCCTGTACGGGGGCACAATATGACAGACCCCCTGCAGGAACGTGCGCACCTTAGGAAGACGTGCTAGACGCTTCTGAAAAAACACGGATAGTGCCGATACTTGCCCTTTAAGGGAGCTGAGCGACAAGCCCTTTTCTAACCCCGATTGCAGGAAAGAAAGAAAAGTGGGCAATGCAAATGGCCAGGGAGACACTCCCTGAGCGGAACACCAGGATAAGAAAATCTTCCACGTTCTGTGGTAGATCTTAGCAGAAGTCGACTTTCTAGCCTGTCTCATTGTGGCTACAACTCCTTGGGATAATCCTGCAGACGCTAGGATCCAGGACTCAATGGCCACACAGTCAGGTTCAGGGCCGCAGAATTCTGATGGAAAAACGGCCCTTGGGACAGTAAGTCTGGTCGGTCTGGAAGTGACCACGGTCGGCCGACCGTGAGATGCCACAGATCCGGATACCACGATCTCCTCGGCCAGTCTGGAGCGACGAGTATGACGCGGCTGCAATCGGATCTGATCTTGCGTAAGACTCTGGGCAAGAGTGCCAGAGGCGGGAATACGTATGGGAGCCGGAACTGCGACCAATCTTGTACTAAGGCGTCTGCCGCCAGAGCTCTTTGATCGCGCGACCTCGCCATAAATGCCGGGACCTTGTTGTTGTGCCGGGACGCCATTAGGTCGACGTCCGGCACTCCCCAGCGGCGACAGATTTCCTGAAACGCGTCCGGGTGAAGGGACCATTCCCCTGCGTCCATGCCCTGGCGACTGAGGAAGTCTGCTTCCCAGTTTTCGACGCCTGGGATGTGAACCGCGGATATGGTGGATGCTGTGTCTTCCACCCACATTAGAATGCGCCGGACTTCTTGGAAGGCTTGCCGACTGCGCGTCCCTCCTTGGTGGTTGATGTATGCCACCGCTGTGGAGTTGTCCGACTGGATTCGGATCTGCTTTCCTTCCAGCCACTGTTGGAAGGCTAGTAGGGCAAGATACACTGCCCTGATTTCCAGAACATTGATCTGAAGGGTGGACTCCTGCGGAGTCCACGTTCCCTGAGTCCTGTGGTGGAGAAAAACTGCTCCCCACCCTGACAGACTCGCATCTGTCGTGACCACTGCCCAGGATGGGGGCAGGAAGGATCTTCCCTGAGACAATGAGGTGGGAAGGAGCCACCATTGTAGAGAGTCCTTGGCCGTCTGGGAAAGGGAGACTTTCCTGTCTAGTGACGTTGACTTTCCGTCCCATTGGCGGAGAATGTCCCATTGAAGTGGGCGCAGATGAAACTGCGCAAAGGGAACTGCTTCCATGGCTGCCACCATCTTCCCTAGGAAGTGCATGAGGCGCCGCAAGGGGTGCGACTGACCCTGAAGGAGAGATTGCACCCCTGTTTGTAGTGATCGCTGTTTGTTCAGCGGAAGCTTCACTATCGCTGCTAGAGTATGGAACTCCATGCCAAGATACGTGAGTGATTGGGTCGGTGACAGGATCGACTTTGGAAAGTTGATGATCCATCCGAAAGACTGTAGAGTCTCCAGCGTAGCATTCAGGCTGAGTTGGCATGCCTCTTGAGAGGGTGCCTTGACCAGTAGATCGTCTAGGTAAGGGATCACCGAGTGTCCCTGAGAGTGCAAGACTGCTACCACTGCCGCCATAACCTTGGTGAAGACCCGTGGGGCTGTCGCCAGACCGAATGGCAGAGCTACGAACTGAAGATGGTCGTCTCCTATCACAAAACGTAGAAAACGTTGATGTTCTGTAGCAATTGGCACGTGGAGATAAGCATCTTTGATGTCTATTGAGGCAAGGAAGTCTCCTCGAGACATTGAGGCAATGACAGATCGTAGGGTTTCCATCCGGAACCGCCTGGCGTGCACATGTTTGTTGAGCAGTTTTAGGTCCAGAACAGGACGGAATGAGCCGTCCTTTTTTGGAACCACAAAGAGATTGGAGTAAAACCCTCGACCCTGTTCCTGAGGAGGGACAGGGATCACTACTCCTTCCGCTCTTAGGGAGTCCACCGCCTGCCGCAGAGCATCTGCTCGGTCTGGATGTGGGGAGGTTCTGAAGAATCGGGCTGGAGGACGAGAACTGAACTCGATTCTGTACCCGCGAGACAAAATGTCTGTCACCCACCGGTCCTTGACCTGTGACAGCCAAATGTCGCAAAAGCGGGAGAGCCTGCCCCCGACCGGAGATTCGGCGGGAGGGGGCTGGAAGTCATGAGGTAGCCGCTTTGGAAGCGGTTCCTCCATTTGCTTTCTTGGGGCGTGCGTGAGCCCGCCAGGAATCTGAGTTTCTTTGCGTCCTCTGAGACCCTTTGGACGAGGTAAATGGTGTCTTGCCCGAACCTCGAAAGGACTGAAACCTCTGCTGCCACTTTTTCTGCTGAGGTTTGCTTGTTCTGGGCTGGGGTAAAGAAGAGTCTTTACCCTTGGACTGCTTAATGATGTCAGCCAATGGCTCGCCAAACAGTCTATCTCTAGATAAAGGCAAGCTGGTTAAACATTTTTTGGAACCAGCATCTGCCTTCCAGTCCTTTAACCACAAGGCTCTGCGCAAAACTACCGAATTGGCGGACGCCATTGAGGTGCGGCTGGTAGATTCTAGGACCGCATTGATAGCGTAAGACGCAAACGCAGACATCTGCGAGGTAAGGGACGCCACTTGTGGCACTGCTGGATGTATGATAGCATCCACTTTTGCTAAACCAGCTGAAATAGCCTGGAGAGCCCATACGGCTGCGAATGCCGGAGCAAACGACGCGCCGATAGCTTCATAGACAGATTTTAACCAAAGGTCCATCTGTCTGTCATTGGCATCTTTAAGTGAAGCGCCATCCTCCACTGCAACTATGGATCTAGCTGCAAGTTTGGAAATCGGGGGGTCTACCTTTGGACACTGGGTCCAGCGCTTGACCACATCAGGGGGGAAAGGATAACGTGTATCCCTAGAACGTTTAGAGAAACGTCTTTCTGGGTGAGCGTCGTGCTTCTGGATTGATTCTCTGAAGTCAGAGTGATCCAACAAAGCACTCAATTTACGCTTGGGATAGAGGAAACGAAACTTCTCCTGCTCTGCAGCTGCCTCTTCTGCTGAAGGGGCTGGGGGAGAAATATCTAACAGCCTATTGATGGCTGAGATGAGGTCGTTTACCATGGCGTCCCCATCAGGGGTATCCAGGTTGAGAGGGGTTCCAGGAGTGGATTCCTGATCACTCTCTTCAGACACCTCACAGGGAGACTGATTGCGCTGAGACCCTGAGCAGTGTGATGACGTTGAGGGTCTTTCCCAGCGAGCTCGCTTAGGGTGGCTGGGGCTATCATCTGAGTCATAATCCTCAGCTTGTGAAGCCGGGGACCCCCTTGTAGTCTGGATTGGATCCAGCTGAGGGGGGCCAGAGGACAGAGACCTCGCCGAGTCCAAAGACTGAGCCCCAGACATGGATTGCAAAGTTTCAAGGATTTTTGTCATAGTCACAGACATTCTATCAGCAAAAACTGCAAAGTCTGTCCCTGGCGCCGGGGCAGAACTTACAAGCGTCTCAGCCTGGGTCACTACCTCTCCGGACTCCGGCTGGCGAAGCAGCACCGGATCGGAGCATTGCACACAATGGGGGTCATCGGAGCCTGCTGGTAGAGCAGCCCCACATGCAGCACACGCAGTGTACACAGCCCTAGCCTTGGCAGCCTTGCGTTTTGTGGATGACATGTTGCTGCTTCCTCAGAGCGATCTGGGTATCCAGCCAGGAAGCGACCTCACAGTGCAAGAAATAAATATATCTATATATCTGGTAGACAGTACACCAATACACAGTGAGGCACTAGAGGGGCCAGCACTGAAATGCCGCTTACCGCCCGCTTAAGAGCGGGTGTGTGGTCGCCAAAAACCCCCCCCAGTCCAGGTCTCCCAGAGCCTTGCGTCCTTCCTCCAGCCAGACTGCATGTAATGGCTGCCGGCGTCCTGGGAGAGGAGGGGGGGCGGGCCCTGGGCGTTCCTGGCTAAGAGCGGGAAGCCTGCTTCCCTCTGTGCCTAGTGAGAGGGCTGGAGCATGTAAATCAGGCTCCAGCCCTCGTCGCTGCTGCGAAACAGCGTCTCTCCCCTACCCTGATTGACAGGGTGGGGGCGGGAACGAAGCGGCGCTAGGCCGCAAAAAGCCGGGGACTAAAGTTATAAACGCCGCCGCCGTAAAAGCGCGGTCGGCGTGTCCCCGGCGCACCACAAGTCACAGCAGCGCCGCCCGGTCCAGTGGGGGTCGGCGCTGCGTTCCCACAACACAAAGTCCCCCAGTAAACTGTAGGAACACTAACTCCAACGTTACGGTCCCCGGCGCACTACAACACCCAGCCAGCCCGGAGTGTGTCTGTGCCTGCCGGGGACACAGAGTACCTGTATGATGCAGGGCCTTGTCCCTGATTGTACTCCTGCTCCATATCCATCAGGTTCAACTGGGTCTGTGGATGGAGCCCGGCGTCAGAGCTTAGAGGCCGGCAGGATCCCACTTCCACAGAGCCCTACAAGGGGATGTGGAAGGAAAGCAGCATGTGGGGCTCCAGCCTCTGTACCAGCAATAGGTACCTCAACCGTACAACACCATCCACGGGTGAGACGGGAGCATGCTGGGAGCCCTATATGGGCCCTCTTTTCTTCCATCCGAAATAGTCAGCAGCTACTGCTGACTAAAATCTGTGGAGCTATGTATGGATGTCTGACCTCCTTCGCACAAAGCTTGAAAACTGGAGAACCCGTGATACCACGGGGGGGTATAGCCAGAAGGGGAGGGGCCTTGCACTTTTTGGTGTAGTGCTTTGTGTGGCCTCCGGAGGCAGTAGCTATACCCCAATCGTCTGGGTCTCCCAATAGAGCGCTGAAGAAATTAGTAATCCTCTAATTTTCCTCTTGAAACAATAGGAGGTTAAAGTACAAATCTCCAGTGGACTGGGTAGAAACCTTGCTTTATATACACATGTATTTTTTTTTTTAAAGGTATGACACAAAAAACCCTTTACCCAATAGGTAATTTTGGGAGGATAGCTTCCCTTTAAGGTTATTCCCATCTTCATAAATGGGTATTTTCGGATAGTGCATGTAAATACAAGCAATTTTGACATTTACCGTTTACCGACTATCCAAATGTTCAACCGCTCGACATACTAAGGGTATTTCCAGACATCACGTTTTTGCCCCCCCTCCAAAAAAAAAAAAAAAATAAAAATCACAATTTACTGTCCCAGCAAAAATCATGAGGTTTCTGAAATCTCTGACACCTCTTGCTTATTGTTTCATTGCAGAGATGAAGCAGTTCCAAATCTACAATGTTCATTTTCTCAGCATTTTTAACTCATTCTAATGACTTCTTGTATCATTTTTCTTTTCAAGAGATAAGTTTTTGATGCAGAAATGCCGGCAGCAAATACCATTCCCTAAGACTTTTCTTTTACCGATTGTTGTCTTGGACATCGGCCATCACTGCTAGACATCTGAACATGCGCAGTGCTTGCAAACTCTTTTCTAGCAAGCTTGCACCAGTTTGAAGCTGGAGAGCGCTGTTCCCTGCTAATCCTGGCCAGCTATAGCGCAGTGCTTACAAGCTAGACAGAAGCAGTGGTCAGTGTCGTAGGCAATGAGCTGTAAACCTAAGAAAAGTGTTTACTTCATGAACAGCTGCACCCATTGATAAATAATAAGAGTGCTTGTATTTAGTAACACTATCCATTTATATAGGTGGAAAAACCCTTTACAGGGAGCCCTATGTGCAGTGCGGTCTGTGGACAGCGCGGTATAGAGAAGCTGAGCAGTACGAGATATAGATTTGTAGGAAAGGATACAGGTCAACTTTTATTTTATTACTTTAATTCCCTGGTGTTTGTATGTAGGAGTCCACCACTGGGGAGTCCTATTAGTGATTGACAGCTGTCGTTGCAAGCACAACCACGGCGTAGGGCTGCCCATTCGACTCATATGTAGGTCAGTAAAAAAATACAGCCCAGTGATGGCATCCAAGCTGCATCCTAGTAAGTGGAACCTTGGATTACAAGAAGACTTCATTTCGGGAATGTGCTTGTAATGCAAATCACTCGTATATGAAAGCAAATTTTCCCATAAGAAATAACAAACGCAGACGACTTGTTCCACAACTCAAAAATATTTACTGTATTCATATATTGCAGTAATACAAAATACTGTACAGTATACAGTACAGCCAGAGAGATCTGTATATACAGCATGTGCCTGCCCCACACGTATCGCAGATATACAGAAAGTTAGTTACCTAAAGTCAGTTTAGTAACGGTGTATCAAGTATGGAGGGCGCTGAACTAGCAAAGAAGGTACAGTACTGCATCTGTGCAGGGAGGGAGGTACAGTACTGTGTGTAGGGAGGGACAAACAGTACTGTGTGTAGGGAAAAAGGAAGGAAGAGTACTGCATCTGCGCAGGGAGGGAGGAACACTACTGTGCATAGGGAGGAAGGTACAGTACTGCATCTGTGCAGGGTGGAAGGTACAGTGCTGCATCTGCGCAGGGAGGGAGGTACAGTACTGTGCGTAGGGGGGGTGGTACAGCACTATCTGCGCAGGGAGGTACAGTACTGTACCTGTGCAGGGAGTGAGGTACAGTAGTGTGGAGGGGTGGGGATGGCTTACGTGATGCTTATATTGCAAAATCTTGGTAGTTTACAGTTACAATTCTTACAAAATTATTAGCTTGTCTTGCAAAACGCTCTCAAACCAAGTTACTCTTATTCCAATGTTCCACTTGTACTATGTTTTACTATTTTTTTTTTTTTTTTTTAGAAGTGTGAGAAATCGGTCACATTTTTTGCATATGAAAAAGAGTGTTTAAACCCTCATGATAAAAATGGACACTGACCAAAAATGAATTAAACTATGAACCGGCACGCAGTAATTGGAATCACCGCAGGTCTGTGATAGAGCCGCGAGAGGTTTAATAGCTACACAATGGGTCATTACTTTTATTTAATCACATTGAAAGTTAATATTGAAAACCCCAGACAATTAATAAAAAAAAAACAGTAATTGGGTTCACATAGTTGCATAGTGGATGGTCACTACAAAAATAGACGTTTAAACAAAAAGAAGTACAGCTCTCAATATAGGTATCATTTACCATGACTGGACACCCCCTATATTAATACTTAGTTTATTCTTTGTTCTGCCAACCAATCAGACCACACTACCTTATGGGTGATTAGTAGTCTAATTTCGGATGAAAAAGTCAATGGGATCCGTGAGGAATTGTTTGTCAGGGCAGTGATGGCCGGTTATAGCGGAAGCCACAATGTGAGCAGAACAATGCACAAAGCAATTCTAATACTTTTTGATATACGAATAGTATCCCTTTTTAACTAATATTTGCTCCATTAATGTATTTTATCCATCTATCAATTTTATTTCACATATTTACAAGCATAAATCAACACAACTGTTTAGACAGCACAACCAAGACCGTGTGAGGAGACGTAACGGACGCTCATTTTTACCTTTCCAAAATAGAAAACTAAAGATCAACCTACGGCCACTTTATACAAAAATTACTACAAAACAGGAGCACAATGTGCCATTAAACAAAAGGGAAAGGGGTAAATTCTCCCCTTGTGGAAAGTGAAATTCCTGACGTACCAGGGTAAGGAAAATATATATATGGTGGACACTCGTGGTAAAGAAGTCAGTGCTCAATGGTAGCAATATAATCACAATAAAGAGAATACTATGGCACAAATATGAAGAAATGGTGCAGTTTATTTAAACACAGGCCAAGGTTTCGCTCCAATATATATATATATTATAATTATTATAATTATATTATATAATATATATATTATACATACACACACACATATACATACACACATACATATATACATACACACATACATTATATATATATATACATACATACATACACATACATACACATACATATATATATATATATATATATATATATATATATATATATATATATATATATATATATATATATTATATACATACACACATATATATATATATATATATATATATTATATACATACACACATATATATATATATATATATATATTATATACATACACATACATATACATTATGTGCATATATATATATTTGCATACGATATTATACTGATACTATTACACAAAGCAATTGTGTCTATTGATATTTATTTATATACCAATATCTTTTTAGAATTTGTAGGCCGTGAAAAAGGTCACTGGACCGAAACATTGGTCTGTGTTCATTTACACACAATGCTAGAATTAAATGAACTGAATAATTCCTTGTGCCATGATATTCTCTTTATTATACCAGTGTAAGGAGCCTTATAAGCCATCCAATGCTCCTCTGGGAAATTAAATATACAAATTGAGTTTTCAGAGTTCAGAGACAAAGAGGACAGGAACCCTAGTGCCCCCTATTGGAAGTCGCGTTCTTCAAAGTCAATATCAATCTTTTAATGAGCCTTGCCACAACTTAGGATAAAAGTCAAACCTCAAACCTCCTCTGCAGACACGAGTTTCAGGGTGTTTGTCCACCATCGCTGCAAAGGAGGTGGTCCGATTAGGCTGGGTAAGAGGCTTCTGACAGGGGTCTAAGGGTGTGTGCACACATGCAGAAATGGTGCAGAAACGTCTGCACCAAATACTTAATCTCTTTGCAAGAAAAGCACAAAACTAAAACACGTGTTTTTGGTGCAGATTTTTCCCATTGATTAGTATGGGTGAAATCTGCAGCAAAAACATTGAAAGAATTGACATCCTGCACCAAATCTGCAAGTCAAAAATACTCAACCCTGTGCATGAGACTTCAGGATTGTCATTCCTTTTGCTGGAATCAGGAATCCCTTCAGGTTTTGTGACAAATCTCTGCAAAAAAACACATCAAAAATGCAATGTGTGCGCACAGCCTAAGGGGTAACAAATGTCCTAGAGTGAAAAACTGGCGTAAGGAGACTTATAGGTCATTTAATGCTCTTCTGAAAATTTAAAATTGCAAATAGCCTTTTCAGGTTGCACTAGAGTTCAAGACGACTTCTTCTCTGAAAAGACGATGTGCATACATACAAAAAAAAAAAAAAACAAAAAAAAAAGTACAAAAGTTCTACATCTAATCAATTATAAAATATGGTGAGCTCAAGAGTTTTCAATAGGAAAGAACGAGGTAAGGAATAAGTGTAGTAAGGCAAAGGTGGGATGTTTTAAAGGGGTTGTCAGCGATTTAAAAGATAAAATAAAAAAACAAAAAAAAAAAAACTGCTTTAATTTCCTGACGCCACTCTTGCTTGTGAGCAGTGTTTAGCATGGAAGTTCATCCATATTTAAAAAGCCTAACTAAGACTGTATAGAGAACAGCACTTGACATTTCAGGAGAACTTGCAGCAGAATGCCTGTGTATGCCTCCTCCCTCCTCTACAGAATGTTAAGGGGAACCAATCACCAGGATTTTCCTATATAACCTAAAGCTAGTGCTATACTGACACTATCAGACTGATTCTATACATACCTGTAGTGGTCAGCACGGATGTATAGGTTTTGAAATCCAAGAAAGTAAAGTTTATAAAATAGTCAGCTGCTTGAGTGACAGCAGCAGAGGAGTAGATAATATCTGGGGGGGAATTCATAGTTATCTCCACCCCCGGTTAGAATTAGCATAAGTATTATACAATCCATGTAACTTTTCTCTTCCA
>NW_027441866.1:0-2500 GCF_048569485.1 Anomaloglossus baeobatrachus | reverse complement strand
GAAAGGCGTGAAAGAGAAATATCTCTCATTGGCTCGAAAGGTGGTTTCTGAAGAGCCGTTAGCACCTTGTTCAGATCCCAGGGTTCTAACGGGCGCTTGTAAGGAGGGACAATGTGGCAAACCCCCTGCAGGAACGTGCGTACCTGCGGAAGCCTGGCTAGACGCTTTTGATAAAACACAGAGAGCGCCGAGACTTGTCCCTTAAGAGAGCCGAGAGACAAACCCTTTTCCATTCCGGATTGAAGGAAGGACAGAAAAGGGGGCAAGGCAAATGGCCAGGGAGTAAAACCCTGATCAGAGCACCAGGATAAGAAGATCCTCCACGTCCTGTGGTAGATCTTGGCGGACGTTGGTTTCCTGGCCTGTCTCATAGTGGCAATGACCTCTTGAGATAACCCTGAAGACGCTAGGATCCAGGACTCAATGGCCACACAGTCAGGTTGAGGGCCGCAGAATTCAGATGGAAAAATGGCCCTTGAGACAGTAAGTCTGGACGGTCTGGTAGTGCCCACGGTTGACCCACCGTGAGATGCCACAGATCCGGGTACCACGACCTCATCGGCCAGTCTGGGGCGATGAGGATGGCGCGGCGGCATTCGGACCTGATCTTGCGTAATACTCTGGGCAGCAGTGCCAGAGGAGGAAATACATAAGGCAGCCGAAACTGCGACCAATCCTGAACTAATGCGTCTGCCGCCAGAGCTGTGTGATCTTGAGACCGTGCCATGAATGCCGGGACCTTGTTGTTGTGCCGGGACGCCATTAGGTCGACGTCCGGCTTCCCCCAGCGGCAACAGATCTCTTGAAACACGTCCGGGTGAAGAGACCATTCCCCTGCGTCCATGCCCTGGCGACTGAGAAAGTCTGCTTCCCAGTTTTCTACGCCCGGGATGTGAACTGCGGAGATGGTGGAGGCTGTGGTTTCCACCCACAGCAGAATCCGCCGAACTTCCTGGAAGGCTTGCCGACTGCGTGTGCCGCCTTGGTGGTTGATGTATGCCACCGCCGTGGCGTTGTCCGACTGAATTCGGATCTGCCTGCCTTCCAGCCACGGCTGGAACGCCTTTAGGGCTAGATACACTGCCCTTATCTCCAGAACATTGATCTGAAGGGAGGACTCTGGCTGAGTCCAGGTACCCTGAGCCCTGTAGTGGAGGAACACCGCTCCCCACCCTGACAGACTCGCGTCCGTCGTGACCACAGCCCAGGATGGGGGTAGGAATGATTTCCCCTTCGACAAGGAAGTGGGAAGAAGCCACCACTGAAGGGAGGCCTTGGCTGCCCGAGAAAGAGAGACGTTCCTGTCGAGGGACGTCGACTTCCTGTCCCATTTGCGGAGAATGTCCCATTGAAGTGGACGCAGATGAAAATGCGCAAATGGAACTGCCTCCATTGCTGCCACCATCTTCCCTAGGAAGTGCATGAGGTGCCTCAAGGGGTGCGACTGGGCTCGAAGGAGAGATTGCACCCCTGTCCGTAGTGAACGCTGTTTGTCCAGCGGAAGTTTCACTATCGCTGAGAGAGTATGAAACTCCATCCCGAGATATGTCAGCGATTGGGTCGGTGTCAATTATGACTTTGGGAAATTGATGATCCACCCGAATCTCTGGAGAGTCTCCAGAGCAATGTTCAGGCTGTGTTGGCATGCCACCCGAGAGGGGGCCTTGACAAGGAGATCGTCTAAGTAAGGGATCACCGAGTGTCCCTGAGAGTGTAGGACCGCCACCACGGATGCCATGACCTTGGTGAAGACCCGTGGGGCTGTCGCCAGGCCGAAAGGCAGTGCCACGAACTGAAGGTGTTCGTCCCCGATGGCGAAACGCAGGAAGCGCTGATGCTCTGGTGCAATCGGCACGTGGACATAAGCATCCCTGATGTCGATTGATGCTAGGAAGTCTCCTTGGGACATCGAGGCGATGACGGAGCGGAGGGATTCCATCCGGAACCGCCTGGTTTTTACGTGTCTGTTGAGCAGTTTGAGGTCCAGAACGGGACGGAAAGATCCGTCCTTTTTTGGCACCACAAACAAGTTGGAGTAAAAACCGTGACCCCATTGCTGAAGGGGAACAGGGATCACCACTCCTTCTGCCTTCAGAGTGCTCACCGCCTGAAGAAGCGCATCGGCTCGTTCGGGGGGCGGAGATGTTCTGAAGAAACGAGTCTGAGGACGCGAGCGGAACTCTATCCTGTAACCGTGAGACAAAATGTCTCTCACCCATCGGTCTTGGACATGTGGCAACCAGGCGTCGCAAAAGCGGGAGAGCCTGCCACCGACCGAGGATGCGGTTTGGGGAGGCCGAAAGTCATGAGGAGGCCGCTTTGGTAGCGGTTCCTCCGGCGGTCTTTTTAGGACGTGACTTAGACCGCCATGAATCAGAGTTCCTCTGACCCTTCTGTGGCCTGTTGGACGAGGAGAATTGAGACCTGGCTGCGGGCCGAAAGGACCGAAACCTCGATTGTACCTTCCGTTGTTTAGGTCTGTTTGGTTTGGACTGGGGTA
>NW_027441865.1:0-18684 GCF_048569485.1 Anomaloglossus baeobatrachus | reverse complement strand
GCACGTCCCACGACTACTTCTAGTTGTGTTGTCAGTTAGACGTCTGCAGTCAGCTGAGTTACCAACCACTCTGGTGATTCTCTGGGTTTCTTAAGGCCCAGTCACACACAACGACTTACCAGTGATCCCGAAAACGATGTGACCTGATAGGGATCGCAGGTAAGTCGCTGGGAGGTCGCAGGTGAGATGTCACACAGTCAGATCTTACCAGCGATGCAGGAACAATACATGACGCAGTAGCGACCTGTATAACGATCTCAGCAGTCACTGTGACCCTGTCACACAGTGTCAAACACAGCGATGTGTCCTGCACAGCAGGACATCGCCTTTGAAGAAAATGGCCTGGACCATTCTGCAATGATTAGCGATCTCACAGCAGGGGCCTGATCGCTGGTAAGTGTCACACATAACGAGATCGCTAACGGGATCTCTACTGACTCAGCTGCGATCTAGCTAGCGATCTCGTTATGTGTGACAGTACCTTTAGTTTTACCTCTTTGATCCTCCTGGATCACTGAATCCTAACAAAAGTCTGTAGGTTAAGTAACTACAGCCTGATAAGAGTGGCATAGTTGATTTTTGTTTTTAAATCCCAGCAGGGGGGGTGTCCTCAGATTAGATAGCAAACACCTGCTGACAGATTCCCTTAAGGCTATGTGCCCACGCTACAGGATTTACCGCGGATTTACCGCGGATTTTGCCGCGGATTTACTGCGGATTTGCCGAAAATCTGCAGCAGCAGCACTTCCAAGCCATTTCAATGGCATTTTGGAAATGCTGTGCCCATGCTGCGGATTTTTCCGCTGCGGATTTGCCGCGGATTTTGATCCGGAAAAATCTGCAGCATGTCAATTGTTTGGTGCAGATTTGGTGCGGATTTTTGGCTTTGAATGGGGAAAAAAAAAAAAAAAAAATCCGCATCAAAATCCGCGGTAAATCCGCGGCAAATCCGCGGCAAATCCGCGGGTGCGGATTTGCCGCGAAAGTCGCGGATTTTCAGGCAAAAAAATCCGCAGGGACATTCTAGCGTGGGCACATAGCCTTAAGGTGTTCTACAATTTAGAAACTTGGCTAACCTGATAGGTCTGTATCTGTCATATGCTGCTCATTCAGAATGAGTATAAAATCATTAAAAGTAATGTAATTCAGAAACTGGTCAATTTTTTCGGCAGTTATATCTGCAAACTGTAAAATGGTGTATAAGGATAAACATAACACGAACTATAACAAGAAAACTATTGTGTTGCTTATTGAGCAGCTTAAGTATAGTAAGAAAACAATTCACCATGAACTGAACATGATAAAGTGAAATTTAAAATTATTGCAAAGTAATGTTGATATTGAACGGATGACATTTTGTATAGAGGCAATTGAAAGGTTTTTACAGATCTATATCAGAAAGCTGCTTCAAAACCTTATATTCCCTAAACACAACACAAAATGCTTTCAGTGTCGTAGCCACTTAAATACTATCAGATGCAGATCGGGTCCGTTAATAGCCAGAGATACAGGAATGAAGCATTAAAACTATTCCTCTCAAGGATGATTGTAGTCACAATAAATCTAAGTGAAATGATCAGCCAATTTGAACTCCATTTAAAGTAGGTAAGAGAGAATATCTGACATGCATTACACATTTCTCTGGTAATACACAGAATTATTGTAAATGTCTTGTATTTGTATTGTGATTTATTGCCTGTTGGTAAATGTGGAAGACAATGTACATTAAGAAGTTATTTTTATTTTGATGATTGTCAACTATTCAATTTTATGGAAACTTACTAAACTTCTGTAAATTAATATTAATATTTTGACTTTATATATATATATATATATATATATATATATATATATATAATACCTGCATTATTAGATCAATTAGTAAAGCCATACTGAAGAATATTGATGGACCCCATTTACAGTGTAAGAATAAGTATTTGATGCACTGACAATTTTGCAAGTTTTCCTGCCTACAAAGAATGGGGAGGTCTGTAATTTTTATCTTAAGTACACTTCAACTGTGACAGAGAGATTCCCAAATAATCCAGAAAATGATATTGTACTATATTTAAATAATTAATTTGCATTTTATTGCATGAAATAAGTATTTGATCACTTACCAACCAGCAAGAATTCTGACTCTCACAGACCTGTTATGTTTTCTTTAACCCCTTAAGGACGAAGCCAGTTTTGTCCTTAATGCCCAGGCCATTTTTTGCAATTCTGACCAGTGTCACTTTATGAGGTCATAACTCTGGAACGCTTCAACGGATCCCGGTGATTCTGACATTGTTTTTTCGTGACATATTGTACTTCATGATAGTTATAAATTTAGAACGATATTTTTTGCTTTTATTTGTGAAAAAATCGGAAATTTGATGAAAATTTTGAAAATTTTGCAATTTTCAAACTTTTAATTTTTACGCCCTTAACCCAGAGAGTTATGTCACACAAAACAGTTAATAAATAACATTTCCCACTTGTCTACTTTACATTAGCGCAATTTCTGAAACACAATGTTTTGGGGTTAGGAAGTTAGAAGGGGTCAAAGTTCATCTGCAATTTCCCATTTTTTCAACAAAATTCACAAAACCATTTTTTTAGGGACCACATCACATTTGAAGTGACTTTGAGAGGCCTAAGTGACAGAAAATACCTAAAAGTGACACCATTCTCAAAACAGCACCCCTCAAAGTACTCAAAACCATATCCAAGAAGTTTATTAACCCTTCAGGTGCTTCACAGGAACTAAAGCAAAGTGGAATGAAAAAAGCAAAAAATAAAATTTTACCTAAAATGTTGCTCTACCCCAAATTTATTCACTTTTAGAAGAAATAACACAACAAAATGAACCCCAAAACTTGTTACCCACTTTCTTATGAACGCGCCAATACCCCACATGTGGTCAGAAACCTTTGTTTGGACAAATGGGAGGGCTCGGAACAGAAGGAGCAATATTTGAATTTTGGAAAGCAAATTTGGCTGAAATAGATTGCGGGCACCATGTTGTATTTACATGTCCGCTAAGGTACCTAAACAGCAGAAACCCCTCACAAGTGACACCATTTTGGAAACTAGACCCCTTAAGGCTTCTATCTAGGGGTATAGTGAGCATTTTGGATCCACAAGTACTTCACAGATTTTGATAACGTTACGTTGTCACATTGAAAATTTTCATTTTTTTCTCAAAAATGTTGCTTTAGCATCAATTTTTTCACTTTTTCAAGAGGTAATTCCAAAAATTTGACCCCAATGTTTGTTACCCACTTTTTTATGAGCGCGGTGATACCTCACTTGTGGTCTGAAACCTTTGTTTGGATAAATGGGAGGGCTTGGAATGGAAGGAGCACCATTTGAATTTTGGAAAAGTTGAAGTAAATTGCGCGCACCATGTCACATTAGCAGGGCCCCTTGGGTACCTATACATCAGAAACCCCCCACAAGTGACCTCATTTTGGAAACTGGACCCCTCAAGTATTTTATTCAGGAGTATAGTAAACATTTTGAATCCACAGGTACTTCACAAAAATGTTGCTGTAGCAACAAATTTCTCACTGTTAAGGGGGCTTTACACGCTGCGACATCGCTAATGCGGAGTCGTTAGGGTCACGGAATTGGTGACGCACATCCGGCCGCATTAGCGATGTTGCTGCGTGTGACACCGATGAGCGATTTTGCATCGTTGCAAAAACGTGCAAAATCGCTCATCGGTGACATGGGGGTCCATTCTCGATTATCGTTACTGCAGCAGTAACGATGTAGTTCGTCGCTCCTGCGGCAGCACACATCGCTATGTGTGACGCCGCAGGAACGAGGAACCTCTCCTTACCTGCCTCCCGGCCGCTATGAGGAAGGAAGGAGGTGGACGGGATGTTCCGGCCACTCATCTCCGCCCCTCCGCTTCTATTGGGCGGCCGCTCAGTGACGTCACTGTGACGCCACACGGACCGCCCCCTTAGAAAGGAGGCGGTTCGCCGGTCACAGCGACGTCGCCGGGCAGGTAAGTATGTGTGATGCGTCTGCGCGATGTTGTGCGGCACGGGCAGCGATTTGCCCGTGTCGCACAACAGATGGGGGCGGGTACCCACACTAGCGATATCGGGACCGATATCGCAGCGTGTAAAGTAGCCTTTAGGCTATGTGGCCATGATCCAGCGACACGGCGTCTAGTACCCAGTGTCAGCCTCCTGCAGAAATGTGAGTGTTGTCCACGGGAGAACGCAGCTGCCCATGCCCACGATTTGGGTTCAGGCTGCTGTGGACTTTAGTTCTATTCTACCTGCAAAGAACACTCATCTCCGCAGCATAAATTGACATGCTGAGGCTCGGGAAGCTGCGCCACAGGTCGGTTTATGCTGCGGAGAAAAGAAACACAGTGGGCACGGGATTTCTAAAAATCCTGCCACTGTGCTTCTACTGCACAACGCAGCGTTATGGACGCAGGGAAAACACTCTGCGCCCAAAACGTTGCAAACCCTGATTGTGGGCACACAGCGTAAAATGCTACAGTGGATGAATGGATAGATGTCAAACATATATAACGTCCCACCCCCCTGCATATTCTAAGCTGGCGCCCTTTAGTGCCTTTCATGTGACACTAAAGGATGCCTAGCCTTGTATTTAGCCCAAAAAAAAAAAAAAATAATTAAAATAAATGACATGGGATCCCCCCTATTTTTGATAGCCAGCTAGGGTAAAGCAGACAGCTGTAGCCTGCAAACCACAGCTGACAGCTTCATCTTGTCTGGTGATCAATTTGGAGGGCTCCCCAAGCTGTTTTTTTTTTTTTAATTATTTATAAATAAATAATTAAAAAAAACAAACAAACGTGGGGTCCCCCCAAATTAGATCACCAGCCAAGGTGAAGCTGACAGCTGGGGTCTGGTATTTTCAGGATGGGAAGAGCCATGGTTATTGGACTCTTCCCAGCCTAAAAATAGCAGGCCGCAGCCGCCCCAGAAGTGGCGCATCCATTAGATGCGCCAATTCTGGCGCTTCGCCCCAGCTCATCCCGCGCCCTGGTGCGTTGGCTAACGGGGTAATGAATGGGGTTGATACCAGGTGTGTAATGTCACCTGGCATCAAGCCCAGCAATTAGTTATGTCACGGCGTCTATCAGATACCCGACATAACTAATTGACAGTAATAAGAAAAAAAATTGACAACAAAAAAAAATTTATTTGAAAAAACACTCCCCAAAACATTCCCTGATTGACCAATTTATTGAAAAGAAAAAAAAAATCCACTATAATCCATTTGGACGTCCCACGTCGACTCTGGACCTTCTAGAATATGGGGGACACGTTCAGGGAACGTATCCCCCATTTTCTAGGAGGGCAGACCCTCCATTTGAGGAGAGTGGGTGCAAAGAATCTGCACCCACCCTCCCCGGGTCACAGCTGCACAGTGCTGAGCAGCCAGCGTCCTGAACACAGGAAGCTGTCATCTGCTCGGCACATGTGACCGGAGTCTGCAGAGAAGGAGGAGGGGGCCGCGGGGGATCAGCGCTCCGGTATGTATGACACCGGGGGACACCGGGGGACACCGGGGGACACCAGGGGGGGGTAGGGGGGGACCCGGCAGGGCCTAGGGAGCAGGTTTCTGTCGCATGTGTTATGGCACATACGACAGAAACCATAGGAACACTGTAAATGCGGCCGGCGCGCTGCTGTGCTCTCCGATGCGCGCGGCCATCTTGGATTTTCGGGAGGGGGTTGGGGGTCGGGGGGGGCACTTTGGGGATACCGAGGGGACCGGAGGGAACCGGGAAAAAGATTTATCTCCCATCTGGCATGTTTGATCATGCCAGATGGGAGATAAATGATTTTTTACCGGCGCGGTCATTTACTATAACTTGATGATCGGTATACGGTGTATACCGGTCATCAGGTGAGCGGGGACCGGAAAAACCGTCCCGAATCATGATCTCCAGGGTCTCAGCTACCCCCGGCAGCTGAGACCCCGGAAATTTTCTGACTCTGGGGGGCGCTAGACCCTTTTTTCCGACCGCCGTTTTAAAACGGCAGAAAGGAATAAGTACCCTTTTTTAGTGCCGTTTTAAAACGTAACGCGGTCGTAATGGGGTTAAGAAGCCCTCCTACTCTGCACGCATTACCTGTATGAAATCCACCTGTTTGAACTCATTACTTGTGTAAAAGACACCAGTCCACACACTCACACTCCAACCTCTCTTCCTTTTTGCCAAGACCAAAGAGCTGTTTAATGACGTCAGGGACAAGATTGTACACTTGCACACTACTAGGGTGTGCTACAGGACAAAAGGCAAATGGAAGAAACACAAGTTGACTCTCAATCTTACTTGGTCTGGGGCTCCATGCAAAATCTCGCCTCATGGGGTAATTATGATTCTGAGAAAGGTCAGGAATCAGCCCAGAACTTCATGGGAGAACCTGTTCAATGACTTGAAGAAAGCTGAGACCAGAGTCTCAAAGATTAACATTAGTAACACAATACGTCATCATGCATTAAAATTCTGCAGGGCACATAAGGTCCCACTGCTCACACCATCACAAGTCCAGGTCCGTTTGAAGTTCGCCAATGACTATTGGGATGATCCAGAGGAGGCATGGGAGAAGGTGACGTGGTGAGATGAGACCAAAATAAATCTTTTTGGGATCAACTCCACTCGGCCAGGTTAGAAGCAGGGCTGTGGAGTCGGTAGGCTAAACCTGTGACTCCGACTCCTCAATTTCCCTTGCACCGACTTCGACTCCATGACTCCGACTCCCACATATATTTCTTATATGTAAGTGAAAAATGTATTGTAGTACAATATGAACATCAAACATTTAATAATTTTTATGATACAATAATCAAGAAATTTAGATAGAACATAAAATATATTTATTGGAACACAACTTTAGAACACAAAAAAATGTAATAAATTGTAAATATGTAATACACTATGTAATATAGATTACATATATATATATATATATATATATATATATATATATACAGTATATATTGTGAGTATATATACTGTATATAACACTAAGTAATAAACTATGTAAGTGGCAAAAAAAAACAGTTTTCAACAAAAATATACTAAATAACATTTGTGCAGTCTATAAATTTGTTGTAAGAAATAGAATTGCCTCCATCACATCCTCCTTTATAGATGACCACAAACCTGACCTAATAATTTTAAGGCTAGAGAACAACCTCTCTACACTAACTTGGGTTGGAGGCAAAGCCGTAACTTAGGATTCGCCATATCTATAAGAAACGGTTTTAGTTCAAGCAATCGTTCAATCATTAAATAAGTGCTGCCCCATCGAATGGCTTGATCGACAAATGCCCCTTTCCCAGCACGTCTCTATAAGATGGAATCAATTTTAGGGGTTCTAGCGGCAATAACCAATTTCCTTACTTTTCCAATCAGATTTCCAGCATGTCCTCTTGCAGACTATCTCTTATTGCCAGCTGCAGCGTGTGCACAACACAGCGCATGTGATGAATATGAAAGTGTTTTGAAGCAGCTTCAACAAGATCATCTAATTCTAAAGTATCATTTTGATGTTCTTCTTTTGTAATATCTGTTTGTTCCTCAGTTACATGAACACCACTGTGGCCTTCCATCTGAAACATACTGAATCCTAAATTTTCTTCTAGCTGTTGTGCCTTAAGGTACTGTCACACATAACGAGATCGCTAGCGAGATTGCAGCTGAGTCACCGTTTTGGTGACGCAGTAGCGATCCCGTTAGCGATCTCGTTATGTGTGACACTTACCAGCGATCAGGCCCCTGCTGTGAGATCGCTAGTCGTTGCTGAATGGTCCAGGTCATTTTCTTCAAAGGCGATGTCCTGCTGGGCAGGACACATCGCTGTGTTTGACACTGTGTGAAAGGGTCACAGTGACTGCTGAGATCGTTATACAGGTCGCTACTGCGACCTGTATTGTTCCTGCATCGCTGGTAAGATTTGACTGTGTGACATCTCACCTGCGACCTCCCAGCGACTTACCTGCGATCCCTATCAGGTCGCATCGCTTTCGGGATCGCTGGTAAGTCGTTGTGTGTGACTGGGCCTTTACTCTCATTCATCAGTTTAATTCTATTTATCATGTTTGAAGCATTGTCCGTTACAATAGCAAGAACCTGTTCTTTTTAGAGTTTGTAATCTTGCAGAACTTTTTCCACAAAGGCCTGGAGAAACTGGCTGGTGTAATGAGCTTTAGTATTTTTTACTGCCAGTGTCTTGGAAACAATTTCTTTGTTGTCACAAACATATTGAACATTGATGGTAAAATAATTCAGTGAAATGCAGTGACTCTGGGCATCCCAACAAAGGCAATGGGTTTCAAGATATGACATTCAGACACATCGTTTTGTGAGGATCCGTTTTTGGGCTCAAAAACAGATCCTCACAAAGAATGAGCATGTCAGTTTGTGTGGCGTTTTTCTAATCTGCTTTTGCTATTGAAGACATTATCTATGAGCTCAAAAACCTTTCAGGTGATGCGTTTTTTAAAAAGCTGATCTGCTTTTGCAGCTGAAAAACGTATCCTCAAAACACGCAGCAAAAATG
Source organism: Anomaloglossus baeobatrachus (assembly GCF_048569485.1). Lineage (NCBI taxonomy): Eukaryota > Metazoa > Chordata > Amphibia > Anura > Aromobatidae > Anomaloglossus > Anomaloglossus baeobatrachus. The sequence continues at coordinate 10,132 of NW_027441865.1, read as the reverse complement.
CTGTGTGTGAATGTAGCCTTAGATCAGGAATAGAACAGACATTTATAAAACATTTCATAACTTTCCAAAATTCCTAGGAAAAAATATTCAGCACATTCTGTATTGAACTACTGTACCCAATTTAGTATATATTTTAGGAGTCGGAGTCGGTCCATTTTATACCGACTCCGACTCCACCAAAATTTACACCGACTCAAACTCCGACTCCACGACTCCGACTCTGACTCCACAGCCCTGGTTAGAAGGAAGAAGGATGAGTACAATTCCAAGAACACTGTCCCAACCATGAAGCATGAGGTGGGAACATGATACTTTGGAGGTGTTTTTCTGTACAGATGACTGTACCGTATTGAAGGGAGGACGGATGGAGTTATGTATCGCAAGATTTTGGCCAACAACCTCCTTTCCTCAGTAAGAGCATTGAAGATGAATCGTGGCTGAGTCTCCCAGCATGACAATGACCAGAAATACACAGCCTGGGCAACTAAGGAATGGTTCTGTAAGGAGCACTTCAAGGTCCTGGAGTGACCTAGCCAGTCTCCAGACCTGAACCAAATAGAAAATCTTTGGCGAGAACTGAAGTTCAGTGTTGCCCAGTGACAACCTAGAAACCTAAAAGATCTGGAGAAGATCTGTATGGAGGAGTGGGTCAAAATCACTGTTGCAGTGTGTGCAAACCTGGTCAAGAACTACAGGAATGGTCTGACCTCTGTAACTGCAAACAAAGGTTTCTGCATGAAATATTAAGTTCTTTTTTTCTATTGTATCAAATACTTATTTTATGCAATAAAATGCAAATTAATTATTTAAAAATCATACAATGTGATATTCTCCATTTTTTTTATTGGCCCCCTCCAATACTTTTTGAATGCCCCAAACTTGTGAACCGGAAAAGGACCCCCCCATGTTTTTTATATAATGTTTTATGAGGTGGTGTTTGGTACATTTTTTCTTTATATTTCTTTTTTTTTAAAATTCTTTATTTTAAAGCAAACTCGTAACAAGACAAAGCATCCCCTGCTCCCCACGGAGCAGCAGATATTATTACAGATATGACGATAGTATGTGTTCAAACAATCAACAAACATGAACTGATCCCATCCCCACTTCTGCTCGAGTCTGGCCCATTTTACACCTTTTATAAGCCGACCCAACTTAAAGAGGGTAGAGAAAAGAGCAGAGAAAGAGAGCACAGTATAGAGAAGATTTAAAGCAGGCAGAAAGGGAGAAATAGAGAGGAAGTAGTGGGGAGAGAAAGTAGGAGGGGGGGCAGGAGGTGGTGTAGGAGAGGAGGAGAGGGGAAGGGGAAAAAAAAAAAAATATATATAAGGGGGGGAGGTAGAGGTTTCTCCCAGGGGGTTACGAGTCCTGTGAAGCAGAGAACAGGCCAGCGTACTCTGCCGAATATGTGAACTCCAACCATGGAAACCATGTCCTATAAAAGTCTTCCTGACGGTCATTAAGAGAGGACGTCAGGTCCTCCATATGCATCAGGTCGTTAATCCTTGATACCCACTGTGCCAGCGTGGGGGGGGGGTAGCAGACTTCCAGCCGAGCGGAATGCAAGACCTGGCAGCCATGACCAAGAATCTTAGCAATGATCGCCTATATTTAGAGACCGGGAGTTCGGATAACTGTAAAATAAACAGCTCCGGACCCAGTGTCTCAGTTGTGCCGGTCACCCGTCTGATTACCTCCCCCACCTCCGACCAAAACCGCTGCAGAGAAGGACAGGACCCGAAAATGTGCGCAAAATCACCCTCCCCCAAGCCGCACCACCAGCAGGCAGGGTTAACTGAGGGAAACATTCTATGGAGTCTGGTCGGAACCCTGTACCACCTAGCCAGCAGTTTGTAATTAGCTTCCAACAGCCTGGAACTGATCGAGGTTTTATGTGCCAGCTGAAGAATGCCGTTTCTCTGTGAGTCAGATAAAACAATCCCCAGGTCCCTCTCCCACTGCAGTAAGTAGGCCGGGGGGGGGCAAATCTCCCGGATCTGTTAACATATTGTATGTCAGGGAGAGTGAGTGTCGTAGGACACCCTCTCCCAAACACATCTTTTCGAATCCTGTAGGAGGTCCGGCGTACTGAGTGAAACGAGGGAGGGAGTACATAAAGTGCCTTAACTGCAAAGCCCTCCATCCCCCCAAGGGACTCGGAGGCAAGAGATCCCGGATAGCCGCTAGAGATGGCCAATCCCCCTCTCTACCCAAATGGCACGCTCTGAATCTGCCCCCCTGAACCCAGTCCCTAAAGACAGGGTCCGAGACGCCAGGACGGAAATCCGGATCACCTAGTATGGGTGACATGGGGGAAGGCACTGGCAAGAGGAGACGTCTGACCTCGCTTCTCGAACAGCATTCCAGAGTGGCGCCAATAGTGGGATGGGATCTCAAAGTAGTCGGAGAAAAATTTAAAAGCCAGGGGGTGGCCGGGAGATGTATCTCTGAAAAGCTCTGTTCTAGGGACACCCATGGCTTTGTTCCGGAATGACGGCACTAGTCCAGCACCCTAACCATATGTGTGGCCAAATAGTATTTTTGAAGGTCTGGAATACCCAGGCCTCCCCTGCTCTTAGGTCTTCACAAGAGAGAACGGGAGAGTCTCGCAGGTTTGTTAGCCCAGATAAATTTGGTGTGTAATGTGGCCAGTTCCTTGAAGAAAGAGCTAGGAATTCTAATCGGCAGGGACTGAAAGAGATATAAGAGTAAGATATTCATCTTCAATATTGCACATCTCCCAAACCAGGTAAAGAAGCCCTTCCCCCAGTTAGCGCAATCTGTTTTAATGGATTGCAGAAGAGGGAGATAATTCAGCTTATATATTTGGCTGGTGTCCGCAGCCAACTGAACGCCCAAATACTTCAAAGACTGACTAGCCCACCTAAACACGAACGTTGATTGTAGCGATGTTACTTGATCCGGGGGGAGAGATACATTTAGAGCCTCCGATTTTGACATGTTAATTCTGAAGTTAGATAGAGAGGAATATGTTTCCAGCTCTCTCAGTAGATTAGGGAGGGAAACCCGAGGGTTGGTGATAAAAAAGAGTAAGTCGTCCGCATATGCCGCAATTTTATAAGTGGATCCAGAGACTTTGGGGCCCGATATGTTAATGTTGCCTCTAATTTGACTGAGCAGAGGTTCCAGAGTCAAGATAAAGATCAGGGGTGAGAGAGGGCAGCCCTGTCTTGTTCCATTGTGAATGGGGAATCTCTCTGAGAGGAGACCGTTCACCCTGACTGCTGCCGAAGGGTTGCTATACAAGAAGCAAATCCAGCCAAGCATCATTCTCCCCAACCCCACTGTCCGCAGAACCTCCTCCATGAATATCCAGTTAACTCTGTCGAACGCTTTTTCTGCGTCGGTCGACAGGAGCATCAAGGGCAGCCCTTCAGATTTTGCCTTATGGATTAAGTTCAGGGCCTTAGTCGTGTTGTCCCTTGCTTCCCTACCCATCATGAACCCAGACTGGTCCGGGTGAACGATCCCCCGCAGCAATGGAGAGAGTCTATCTGATAATATCCTAGTGAAGAGCTTCAAGTCTGTGTTGAGGAGAGAAATGGGTCGGTAACTAGAACACGAGGTGGGGTCTTTACCCTCTTCAGGGATGACTACTATATTACCGACTAGGGCGTCCCTCGGCAAGGGGGCTGTTTCGGAGTGTGGGATGTGGTTGAATGCTGAGAGAAATGGAGAGGACAGAATGGATCCCAGCTTTTTGTAATAGAGCAGAGGGAAACCATCCGGGCCGGGGGCCTTACCAGTGGGAGATTTTTTAATTGCGGCATGGTACTCCTCCTCCGAGATGGGCCTTTCAAGATTGGCCGCAGCCTCAGGTTTGAGGTGTCTCAAGCCGGAGTCCAAGATGTACTTCTGAATACGGTTACACAGTTCCATCCTGGCCCTCTCAGATCGCCCCTCATCTATTGAATAGAGAGTGGAATAGAAGTCTTTAAAAGTGGAGGCAATGTCTTTCGGCAGTGTAGCCCACCTGTCTCCCGAGATGTGTACTTTAGAGACGTAGCCTCTCGCTCTCTGAGTCCTCAGGGCTCTAGCCAGGGCCCTGCCACTTTTATTGCCAAATTCGTAGAAGTGCCGTCTACACTTAGCCAGCGCTCCCTTAGCTTTATAATATAACAGAGACCGAAGCTCCTCCCTCTTCCTGACCAAGTTGTCCCCCACGTCCCCTCCCAAGGGCCCCTTGTGTATTGCCTCCAGCTCTCTTATATCCGCCAGAAGAGAAGTGACCTTAGCTTCCCTTTCGCTCTTCAAACGAGTCCCGTGTTTGATGAACAATCCCCTCACAACACATTTGTGCGCCTCCCAAACGATGTTGGGGGACACCTCCCCCCCCCCCGCTACAGTTGAAATATTCCTTCAGGGCCTCACTTATTTCCTGCTTTGTCACCGGTTCGTTGAGTAACAAGGTATTCAGGTGCCACTGACTCTGCCTCCCGATGGGGCAGCCGAGGGATAGAGTTATTGTGATCAGGGCGTGATCAGAGAAAGATATGCACTCGATTGAGGAAGCCACCAGAGAATATAGATCCCCATGTTTAAGGAAAAAGAGGTCCAATCTGGAATAGCAGTCATGCACTGCAGAGTAAAATGAGAAATCTTTGTCTGATGGGTGCATCAATCGCCAAGTGTCTATCAGTTGATGGTCGTGTAATCCCCGTCTCAATCGGCGCAGTGCCATATGTGGCAAACTGGACACCCCTTTAGAGCTATCCCTCGGCGGTTCCAACACCACATTAAAGTCCCCTCCAAGAACCAGAGTGCCCTCAGAGAATTCTTCTATCTGCTCAAGGTAACGCAACAATGTGGGGCATTGACCCGAGTTTGGCAAGTAGACCGCCACGAAGGTGAAAGTCTGAGTTGCAATGCGTCCCTTGAGCATCAGAAGCCTTCCCTGGTCATCCGACCGAGAGTCCAACAATTCCCATGTGAGCGTGCTGGACAATAAGATGCTCGTGCCCCTAGATCTAGAGTCAGGGGAGGGTGAGTGATGCACTACAGGGTACCTTCTGTCGGCCAATCTGTACGGTTTTGCTTCACAGTAGTGTGTTTCCTGGAGGAAGGCAACCTGAATTCGGTTTTTCCATAGTAGGTTCAGAAGAATAGACCGTTTCTCCGGGCTGTGCAGCCCCTTAACATTCAGTGAGCCCACCCGTAGCTCGGCCTGTCTCTGCTTCGTCATATTCCGCCACCGAACCCTGAGGGGACAAACAACCAAACAAAAAACAAAAACAAAACAAAACAAAACAAAAAAAGAGAGTATTGACAAGCAGGGGTAGAGCAAAGACCCTTTAGCGGGAGGGAAAGAAGAAAGAAAGAGGTGTAGAAGAGAAAGCAGAAAAATGGAAAAGCAGCTGCTCTGCCGCTCGCAGTACCAGGGACCAGCCTAGAAACTGCTTTGGGATAGAAAGGGACAAGAACTGGCACGCGGCCAGAGCGCTAACCCGTGCCCCATTTATTCATACTAAATGACCTGGACCCCAAATAACCGGGGAGGGTCTGTCGTTTAACCTCCCGCGAATCCCCCCACCCAGGACGGGCATACAAGCCCCCCCCTCGCCCACCCCCCCAAACGACCAAATGCCGAATGAGTAACGTTTCCATTAACTTAAGTCCGTGCGCCGTGTCCAATTGGGCTGGCCTTGTGGCCAGGACTCTTGCCGCAGGGACGAGGAGGCCTGAGAGCGCCTCCAGGCAACCCTCATCCAAACTCCTCTCCCGACCGCCCAGCCTCCTCTTTGGTCGCACCTCCGACCTATCAGCTCCCGATAGATGCCATGTCCCTCAAAGTTCACCACTTTGGGAAGAATGGATGCCCTCCTTCCTCCTTCGTTGCCCCATTGGGGCCTGCGGTTCCCACTCCATCCAGTCCGGGATAGAGCAGTCTGGTATTCCCAGAAAAGCATATAGATTCGAAAGCTCCGAGTGCCTCCTCAATGGGAACACGGAGTCCCCCTTGCGGACTATCAAGTGAAAGGGGTGGCCCCATCTGTACGAGGCACTTGCCTCCTTGATTTTGAGCAGAAGAGGATGAAGCAGCCGTCTCATGTATAGTGTGCGGCTGGAGACATCCGGGAATAACTTCACCACCGCCCCATCCACTTCTACAGAGCCATGTGACCAGGCTCCCTGTAGGATCCTCTCTCTGTCCCCATAGTAATGCAAGCGACATAATACGTCTCTGGGGAAGGAAGCGGATCTGGAACAAGGCCTTGCGACCCTATGTATTCTGTCAAAGAGATAGGTGGCTTCTGGGGGGCGATCAGTGACTTGATTGAATATGGATAAGACCTTAGTGCGCAGGAGATCCTGGGGCCATTCCTCCGGTATACCCTTCAGTCTGATGTTATTTCTCCTGCCCCTGTTTTCTTGATCATCCAGTAGTAAAACAAGCTCCCTGATACGGGCATTCGAGGCCTCACAATCTCGTTCAATCCTATCCATTCTATTCTCCAGGGACTCCTGTGCATGTTCTGTAGCCTCAATTCTATCTTCTAGCACTACCATTTCCTCTCTCAGGGTAGCCAGCGCCATCTGCTGGGAGGATTCTATTCTGGCCACCACATCCTCCAAATCTTTTTTGCTGGGGAGGGCCAAGATGAGCTCTCTCAGAGCATGTAGGTCCTCTTGAGGGGGGCCGGGGGACCGGGTACTTGCCATCATGGGGGAATCCGTATGCCCTAGAGGAGGAGGGGTCCCCGGTGTGCAGAGAATCGCGGGGACTCCCAATTCAGGCGATCCCCCGGCTGCCGGGCCCTTCTCTGCACCCCCAGCAACATGCTGTGAAGCCGGGCTAGCAGTTCCCCCCTCCTCCATGCCCCTGTACCTGGATTCACCACCTCCGGTCCCCCCGCTGAGCTGTTCGCCCGTTTCTCCCCTTCACTGGGCTCCCGCGCTGTTGCAGAGGCTGTGGGCGGGCGTCGGGTCGCGCCTGGGGATTCCCCGGCTGGGGAGTGCTGCTGAGACGCCGGCGCCATCTTATCCTGGGCCGCCGGCGAGGGCTCCCGGCCCGGCACCGCCAGGAATCTGGAGAGGCTCCCCTGGGGTCTCTGGCTCGTCGCGGGGGGAGCGGGAGCAGGAGCACCGCCCGGTCTTTTCTTTGGGGGCGTCCTGGGTGTGGAGGGTCCGCGGGAAGCCGTTTTCTGAAGCTGTGGGCGCGGGAGCTCTGGAGGTAAGCTTCCTCACCCCCCCCCCCCCCCCCCCCCCCCACCCCCTCCCCCCCCCCCCCCCCCCCCCGCCATGTCCAGGACACGCCCCCTACATTTTTTCTTTATATTTCTGATGTGTTCCCCAATTCTTTTGTACAGGGGTCTGATTGTTCTACCTATGTACCTCTTTTTGACAAGGACACTGAATGCAGTATATTACTCCTTTTGTTTGACACGTGATCATGTCCCTAATGTCCATTTGTTCTTTCCCCTTCATAACATTTTTTCTTGTTTTATTTTTAATGTTTTTACAAATAATACATTTTTTACAGGGATAATAACCTTTTAAATTACAAATGACACCCCTTCTATGTTGGGTGTCATTCGGCTTTCGTACAGTTGGTGCTATTAAATTCCCCAAGTTTTTAGACTTTCTGTATATGAATTTTGGATAGGTGGGATAATCTCCCCTATTGTTTTGTCTTCTTTTAATATATTCCAATATTTTAGTTTGTCTTGTGTATTGTAGGATTATAGGGATATTAAATTTTCCAATTCTTCAGAGGTTAATTCTTCTTGTTTTTGTTTTCCTTGGAGTAAGTTGTCCCTTGGAATTTGTTTGGTTTCCGTATATACTTTATCTAGAAACTTCCTCCTTGTTTCAAATTTTTTGTTCAAGGCCTTTTTGGATTAAAATATATAATTCTTCCTAATATTGATTTGTAGGGTTCTTTTTTTAAAACTTCATATGTTTTACTATCACCTAGGAGTCGGGCGTATTCTTTTTCATATTAATCTTGGTCCATAATTACTATACTTCCCCTTTGTCTGCCGAGCGTATTATAATATTTTATTTTCTTGTAGTTGTTTTATTGCAAATTTTTCTTTTGTGGTTAAGTTATTTGACCTCCTGTAGTAGTTAGGCTTCTTAATCTGTCTAATATCGTTTGAAAAGTGAGAAGAGCGTCTGAATATTCGTTAAGAGGATGAAAATTTGATTTACACTTTTTTTTTTTTTTTTAATCAGATACATTTTTATTAAAGAAGTATATATACAACAGTGTCACAAGCCAGTATTCATACAGATTTGTCATATCAATTACCCCTTCCCTCCCCTCCCAGACAGCATTTCTACTCTCAAGATACTGCATCACATTTGGTATACATATAAATAATCCTCCATCCTTAAGAAATGAAATACCGGAACATTCTAAGTTATAAAATAGTTACTTATAATACAAAGAACACAAACCATATTTAGAGATCCACCATAGATTCACAGTCACAAGGTAGCACATTAGTCCATCACTCCGCCTAACTATATTGCAGCTAGGGAGTCCATAGCTTCTCATACATTTTAGAATTCACCCTTCTTTCATACACTCCCTGTTCCAGCTGTATAATACATTTCACCTTTTTAATGTATACTCCTCTAGATGGGGGACCTTCTTTAGTCCAAGACCTAGCAATTATCTTCCTTGCCGCATATAGCAGTCTGGCAATGGCAATTTTCATAGTATTTTCCACCCCAATCTCCTCAACATATCTCATTTGATTTACACTTTAAGGCCTGAAACACACATCCGTGAAAACCACGTCCGTGTAAAACGGGCCGTTTTTCGGGGCCGTTTTCCATTTTTTAGGTCCGTTTTTATGGTATGTGTGGCCTGCGTGTGTATCCCGTATGCTAGCCGTATGTGCGTGTGGAATGTCCGTGTGTGCGTGAGTGAAATAACTGACATGTGTGTGTGTTGTCCGTGTGAAATGTACGTGTGTGATGCAAAATGTCGTTACTACATGTCGGAAGACAGAGTAGCGGGATGAGAATGAACTCGGGTGAACTTTACCCGACTTCATTGTCATGCCGCGGCTCTGTCTTTGTGCCGTGTACTGATTAGCGGTCACCTGTGAAGGATTCACCGGTGACCGCTAATCCCCCGAGTGACTGAAGTGTCCCCCCCTCTCTCATACTCACCGATCCCCGATCACCGGCGCTGCACGGCATTCACACTGCTCCGGCGGCTTTTTCTAATTTGAAAAAGCCGGCCGCTCATTAAACAATCTCGTATTCCCTGCTTTCTCCCCCCACCGGCGCCTGTGATTGGTTGCAGTGAGATACGCCCACCACGCTGAGTGACAGCTGTCTCACTGCACCCAATCACAGCAGCCGGTGGGCGTGTCTATACTGTGCAGTGAAATAAATAATTAAATAATTAAAAAAACCGGCGTGCGGTCCCCCCCCATTTTAATACCAGCCAGATAAAGCCATACGGCTGAAGGCTGGTATTCTCAGGATGGGGAGCTCCACGTTATGGGGAGCCCCCCACCCTAACAATATCAGTCAGCAGCCGCCCAGAATTGCCGCATACATTATATGCGACAGTTCTGGGACTGTACCCGGCTCTTCCCGATTTGCCCTGGTGCGTTGGCAAATCGGGGTAATAAGGAGTTATTGGCAGCCCATAGCTGCCAATAAGTCCTAGATTAATCATGTCAGGCGTCTCCCCGAGATACCTTCCATGATTAATCTGTAAATTACAGTAAATAAACACACACACCCGAAAAATCCTTTATTAGAAATAAAAAACACAAACAAATTCCCTCATTACCAATTTATTAACCCCGACAAAGCCCTCCATGTCCGGCGTAATCCACGGACCTCCAGCGTCGCTTCTAGCTCTGCTGCATGCAGGTGACAGGAGCAGCAGAATACACCGCCGCTCCTGTCACCTCCACGCAGCTAATGAGATGAGTAGCGAGATCAGCTGCTGTCACTGAGGTTACCCGCGGCCACCGCTGGATCCAGCGGTGGCCGTGAGTTACCTGACTGACAGCAGCTGATCGCGCTACTCACCTCATTAGCTGCGTGGAGCTGACCGGAGCGGCGGTGAGTAGCGCGATCAGCTGAGCTGTCACTGAGGTTACCCGCGGCCACCGCTGCATCCACCGCTGGATCCAGTGAC
>NW_027441864.1:0-19213 GCF_048569485.1 Anomaloglossus baeobatrachus | reverse complement strand
TCACGGTCCTTATCACACACACATCCTGAAATCCTCTGTGCTGCGCTGCTCCCATCACTGTCCTTATTACACACACATCCTGAAATCCTCTGTGCTTCTCCCATCACTGTCCTTATCACACACACATCCTGAAATCCTCTGTGCTGCTCCCATCACTGTCCTTATCACACACACATATCCTGAAATCCTCTGTGCTGCTCCCATCACTGTCCATATCACACACACATCCTGAAATCCTCTGTGCTGCAATGCTCCCATCACTGTCCTTATCACACACACATCCTGAAATCCTCTGTGCTGCTCCCATCACTGTCCTTATCACACACACATATCCTGAAATCCTCTGTGCTGCTCCCATCACTGTCCTTATCACACACACATATCCTGAAATCCTCTGTGCTGCTCCCATCACTGTCCATATCACACACACATCCTGAAATCCTTTGTGCTGTGCTGCTCCCATCACTGTCCATATCTCACACACATCCTGAAATCCTCTGTGCTGTGCTGCTCCCATCACTGTCCATATCACACACACATCCTGAAATCCTCTGTGCTGTGCTGCTCCCATCACTGTCCTTATCACACACACATCCTGAAATCCTCTGTGCTGCTCCCATCACTGTCCTTATCACACACACATCCTGAAATCCTCTGTGCTGCTCCCATCACTGTCCTTAGCACACACACATCCTGAAATCCTCTGTGCTGCTCCCATCACTGTCCTTAGCACACACACATCCTGAAATCCTCTGTGCTGCTCCCATCACTGTCCTTATCACACACACAGCGCAGCCCAATGAGTAGTCTGGTCAACACCTCCTACAAGATCACCACCATAATCCAATCCTTAAATACTCTGTGCAGTGTATAAATTGGCCATATTCTTTTAAGCGCTGTGGGCCGTTCCACATATGTATGCTCTGCTGCCCTGAGCGTGCTCGTGTTCTGACACTCCTGGATTGGACATGTTGAGTTCCAGCAGCCCGATCCTCCGCTCTCCTGTCCACACACATTAGCTGTCAGGATCCCCCGCAGAGGTGGGTTTTGGCCCTTATCACTGCCCAGCCCTCACTCTCCAGTATAACTCTGTCCCGTCACACGCTGCCAGCTCCTTATAGAAAATGAGGAATAAATATCCTCCAAAAAGTATGGCTTGCATAGAGCGCTGTTCACACATGCAGATAAGTCACAAGCCTATTAGGTGATGCCCATACTATTAGATCAGGCGGGCTGCCGAGCCGTACCCCACTGTGTATCATGCAGGGACAAACTCTACAACAGAAAGGGGCCCGGCTGCAATCTGTACAAAAAAGAGGTTTTAGTTGGTATTATGGCCATAAAACGGAAGCCTACAACCCTCGTCACGGGAACCTCATGCTTGTAGGTCCCTACTCCTTACATAAGATTACCAGCACTAATAATGGCATGGGACTTTCAGCAGCACAGAGGATGTCAGGAGGCCATTCTGTGGCTTTTGCCTCGCTGATTGCACATTCTGGCTCTGCCCCAATCATACAAACCAGCGTTACGAAATAATCCTGTGTGAGAGGTCCCGGCTCCCGGCCCCTCCATCACTGCTGTCATCTGCTTCACCCAGTGACTCCGGGGAGGAATCCCTAACCTGCGACCTCCCTGTATCCATCCAGGGTGATATCGGGGTGACACGGTACCACTTCTGCTCCTCACCCGCCTTTCTCACACTCAGGAAGGCCAAATTTGCATCATTAAATCATAATTCGCCCCCCACCGTTGTATCAAGCGCCGCTGTGTGTACAGACATCAGACACTAGGAAGCAAAATGTATCCCATTGTCTGAGATGCAACATAGATGTAGCACAGCTGAATCTTAACATTGGGGTGAGTGCACTGCAATTTTTTAAAAACATTTAAAAAATTAGTGTATTTATACGCAGATGTAAGCGAACCCTAAATCTCCTAATCCCCCCGCTATATAGAGATGCTTACTCCTGCTCAGTCTTCCTGACTCTCTTCCTACAATGACGCATTAATGAACTTTTTATTTATATTTTTCTTGCAAAGGTTGAAACTTTTGGACCCTGAAAAAGTGAAGAGTTTGACACCTGCCTCTCGGCTTCATGTTTCAGGTGCGGGTCAGAGGGGAACAGGTCTGTACTGGAAGTGCGACTGTGCTGCGTTCTGTCCAGCGGTCACGTCTGTAATCTGTACAAACCGCATCCAGCCGAGCACCAGCCGTGGCTGTTCATTTGATTAGCCGGCCTTGCCTGTGCCGTTGGGGTGCAGTTGGGTAGGCGGAGGTATGACGTTGGGATGCAGTTGGGTAGGCGGAGGTATGACGTTGGGATGCAGTTGGGTAGGCGGAGGTATGACGTTGGGATGCAGTTGGGTAGGCGGAGGTATGACGTTGGGATGCAGTTGGGTAGGCGGAGGTATGACGTTGGGACGCAGTTGGGTAGGCGGAGGTATGACGTTGGGGTGCAGTTGGGTAGGCGGAGGTATGACATTGGGACGCAGTTGGGTAGGCGGAGGTATGACGTTGGGGCGCAGTTGGGTAGGCGGAGGTATGACGTTGGGATGCAGTTGGGTAGGCGGAGGTATGACGTTGGGATGCAGTTGGGTAGGCGGAGGTATGACGTTGGGATGCAGTTGGGTAGGCGGAGGTATGACGTTGGGATGCAGTTGGGTAGACGGAGGTATGACGTTGGGACGCAGTTGGGTAGGCGGAGGTATGACGTTGGGGTGCAGTTGGGTAGGCGGAGGTATGACGTTGGGATGCAGTTGGGTAGGCGGAGGTATGACGTTGGGGTGCAGTTGGGTAGGCGGAGGTATGACGTTGGGGTGCAGTTGGGTAGGCGGAGGAATTCGGGGCTCTCGTCCAGTGACCGCAGAGTAATGACACGATTGATTCACCTGGTCCTGTGAATAGATTCTCACCAGCGCTTAGATCTCAGTGGTCCCATGATTAAGCGGAGACCCTTTACAGCCGCCTGCTCCAGTCCTCAGGCCTGTAATGGAGAATGTATCAGGAGGAAATTGAGGTCCTGCGGAATTGCTCATTGTGAGGTAAATCCGGAGATATGACGATAAATCATGATATTCAAGTATGTCAGGAAGCCCTCTCCTGGTGTCACCCCCCCTTTCCTTCACACAACTGGTTTAGCAACAAATCCCATGGCCATGTCCTGTGATATGGAAATTAGGTGGCTTTAGGACAATGGACACAGGATGACTCCCTGCCGTCACCCTGTAGTAGGAGCTGCTAGCTAGTTAGCAAGGCTATGGAAATAGCCAGACAGAACGACTCCAGTAAAAAATGGTTCATATCTCGCAAGCCATATTTCCGATAAATATGGCAACCATAAAAATGGTGTCTCCGCATGTGGATGATGCCGGCACACCCTTTTTATGGGAGCAGGACATCGGGAAATGCCCCAGGCGTGATATCAGCCATATGGGAACTCGTAGACAGGTCATGAGTCCCCTCGTTCTGTAGCTAAATTCATAACTGTCACAATGAGAGCATTGGCGTCCGCCTACGACGCTCCCAGGCAAAGTTATGGCCAATATCCCCTTTGCTGGATAATTCTGATCCATGCAGGGGGAGTGGCAGTGCTTCCCTGTGAGGTCACTAAGGTAGGAGGGGACCTGGATTGCCCAGGTTGATAACCCTACTTCGGCCATTTTCCAGTGTTCTTCTGCTCGGGGGCCTGGTTGGGAAAGACCTGTGAGGGAGTTCCTGGAAACCTGGTCTACAGCGCCCCCCTGTGGCCAGACGCACAAGGTAACTGATTGACTTGCATACCTGTTGTAAACCATGCTTTATCTGTAACTGTACTCTGACATATGTATATTCTGTAGATTCCCTATTGTGTATATTGTAGTTTCTAGTGTGCTTTAGGCGATTAAATTATATAATTAATCTTGGGCTGTTCTGTTATCTCGATCTTGAATCCCACGTCTGTGTGTTCGGCTAATAGTTACCGTGAAGCGGTTGGTGGCAGCGAGTTGTGCCAAGGATTATTGTGGGGAGGCCAGTGAGATTCGGGAAGATATTATATATTCCGCCCGCGGAGGTCGGGGGAATATATACCCTACTCTCACCGGGGACCCTTCAATAATCGGCATAAGTAGTATAGCGGCCTCCTTGCTTATGGTCGGGCAATTCCATAATTGGCCTGACTATAAGAGGGGCGCTAGAGAGCGCGTCACGTGCTCTGTCTGTCGGTCGGGAGGTATAAAGGAGGGGTGACCCCCCCTTGCTACCCCCCGATTGTGACGTACTGGTAGCCAGCGCGGGGGATTTCTGAGTGACCCCCCCGGTGGTTTGTGACATATTGGTGGCAAGCGGTGGGATCGAGATAATAGTGTGTGTGAGTGTGAGACCCATACTCCCAGACACTAAAGACTGCCTGCAGCAGCTGTGGCTGCTGGGGTCTTCAGACCAGACCAACACTAGAGTGTCAGAGTGCAGATACTGTAAGGTGTGTGGAGGCATCAGGTGTCAGTTCTGTGTCAGTGACCAAAAGTCTGCAAGAATGGCTGAGAGCACCAGGAGCAAAGCCAAAGGAATGGCCGATGCTCAGGCCAGAGACGATGAGGAGGTTGTCCACGAGGGCCGATGCTCAGGCCAGAGACGATGAGGAGGTTGTCCACGAGTCCTCCAGGAGCTCGACGCCAGAAAACAGCTCTGCAGAGGACATTGCACAACCGGGCACTGCTGGACAAGATGAGGAGCAGCTCGCCCAAGGGTCCTCAACGAGCCAGACGCCAGCCCTCCGCTCTGCAATGGACAGTGAAGCACCAGGCTCCGCAGCGGGCCGCAGATCACCACGTGCCATTCCACCGAGCCTGGGAGGCTCGGATAGCCTTCTTCAAATGGCTATGGCCCTACGCCAGGCTGGAGACCGGGAGGGCTACAAGGAACTCATGGCCGAGCGTGAGCGGCAAGCAGCGCGTGAAGAGCGCCAGGCAGAGCGTAACTACCAGCTGCAGCTAGCTCAGCTCCGGCCCTCATCAGCCACCCGTGACCTTCCAGACACCAAACTTCCAAAGGTCCGTGTTGAGGACTTCCCAGTGCTGGAGAAGGATGGAGACTTGGACTCTTTCTTGACTGCTTTTGAACGGACTTGCTTGCAGCATCATCTGAACAAGGACCAGTGGGCCAAATACCTGACCCCCCGTTTAAGGGGTAAGGCCCTGGATATCCTTGGGGACTTGCCTGCTGAGGCGGATCAGGGCTACGACACCATCAAGCGGGCCCTGATCCAACAGTACAACCTCACCCCGGAGTCCTACCGCAAGAAGTTCCGGACGCTGCAGAAGGGACCAAAGGACTCCTGGGCTGACCACCGGCGGGCACTTGCCCGAGCTGCCGACCACTGGACCCAAGGCCTGCAGCTTTCCACCGGACCGGAGATCCTGGACTTGTTCATCACGGAGCAACTCTTGTGGAACTGCCCTGAGGATCTCCGCCAGTTCATCCGAGACCAGAAGCCAAAGGGATCCACGGCTACAGCTGCCCTGGCAGATGACTACACCAACAATCTGGCTCCTGAAGCCAGGAGAGCAGCCACCAGCAGCACCTGGAGAGGGGGTAAGATGAACTCTGCGACTGCCCCACCTGCCCCTAGACTGCAGGGGGTGTCCCCCTCAACTCCCCTCTCCAGGCCCGTGGCAGAACCAAGACGGTGCCACCAGTGCAACCTACCTGGACACTTCAAGGCCATGTGCCCTCAGCGTCCCAAGGCCCCGGCTCCGTCCCCGTCCCAAGGGCCGCCCAAGGTGTATTGTGTGGGTGGGGGTGGTGGTAGGTCCCTGGACAGCTTCCAACCTGTCACCGTCGGCCAGTCTGTGACCATAGGACTGCGAGACAGCGCCTCGGAGGTGACTCTGGTGCGGCCTGAGATGGTGTCCCCCCAAGACTTGATCCCTGGAAAAACCCTCGCTGTCTCCGGGATTGGAGGCACTG
Source organism: Anomaloglossus baeobatrachus (assembly GCF_048569485.1). Classification (NCBI taxonomy): domain Eukaryota; kingdom Metazoa; phylum Chordata; class Amphibia; order Anura; family Aromobatidae; genus Anomaloglossus; species Anomaloglossus baeobatrachus. The sequence goes on along the minus strand of NW_027441864.1, from coordinate 13,263 downwards.
ACCCGGCGCTGCCTGTTGCTGACATTTATGTGGACTGGGGCGCAGGGCGAGGGGTGAGGGAGGTGGGGGTAACTGATCGGATCCCTGCAAACGTGCTACTTGGGACAGATTTGGGGCAGATAACCTCCCAGTTTGGGCCCCCCCCAAGGGCTGAACCTTCAGCCCGTACTGACATGACTCCTAACAATGTTAATGTGTTATCTATGAATGATGTAAGGGAGGAGGGAGTGAACTCTGATATTTCTGCTTGCATAGACACACACTCAGCTGCAGCTGTGACAGGGGAGGGGGTCAGAGAAAGGTGTGACAATGCCTCTACAAGTAACCAGCCTGTGAGCTGGGATCTGTTGCCCTCTGCAGGGATAAGCAGAGAGCAGGGTGCTGCAGGGGGAGGACCAGTGTGTGGGGTGGGGGCTACCACAGCAAATGTGGGGTCCCCAGAGATTTCACAGCGGGGTTCTGTTGCTGCAGGAGGGGAACAGGCAGGTGAGATTGGGGCCGGTCCAGGAGCGGAAGTGCTCCCAGGTAAGATCTCGGTGCATGGTTCCCCCACAACCGGGGTGTCAGGAAGCCAGGTAGGTCTGCCTGAACCGGCGACTTGGTCAGGAACGGAGGAGGAGCAGGCACGACCCACGGTCGCAGCGGCTGTGGCCGCTGTCACCCGCAGTGGGAGTGCTGGAAGCCAAGGGGCCTCCCGGAGGTCCGATAGCTCTTCCCCTTCTGACCAAGTGGCAGCCGAGTCAGGTGGAGGCCAGGACACAGGTCCCGGGGTACTGACCGAAGATGTGACAGTCTCGTCGATTCTGGCCACATCTAGTCAGGGGTTTCAGGCAGCGTTAGAAGCTGACGTCAGCCTGAAAGCTCTTAAGGAGCAGGCGGCACAGCCTCCCTCGGACTCGGACCCGGAGCGAGTGGTCTGGGACCAAGGACGGCTGTACCGGGCCACGGTCCAGCAGGGTTCACCGGAGGCGTGGCCCAGGGACCGACAGTTGGTGGTACCCTATCCGTTCCGGACGGAGTTGTTGCGGATCGCACATGAGATTCCGATGGCCGGACACCTAGGGATCGCTAAGACCAAGGCCAGGTTAAACCAGCATTTCTACTGGCCAAAAATGGGGGCCGATGTGGCTGCCTACTGCCGTTCGTGTGAAACCTGTCAGAGAGTGGGGAAGGCGGGGCCACGCCCCAAAGCCCCACTAGTATCTCTGCCAATCATCGATGAGCCTTTCAGGAGGGTGGCTGTGGATCTGGTCGGCCCGCTGGCCATCCCCAGCAGCTCCGGGAAACGCTTCATACTGACGGTAGTGGACTATGCCACCCGGTACCCAGAAGCAGTGGCCTTGTCGTCCATTCGGGCTGACAAGGTGGCCACCGCATTGCTGGAGATTTTCTCCCGAGTGGGTTTTCCCCAGGAAATGCTCACTGACCGGGGGACCCAATTCATGTCCCAGCTGATGGAGGCCCTCTGTAAGCAAGTCCAGGTGCGACATCTGGTGGCCAGCCCGTACCATCCACAGACTAATGGCCTGTGCGAGCGGTTCAATGGCACCTTAAAGCAGATGCTTAAGATGTTGGTCGACTCCCATGGGCGTGACTGGGAGCGGTATCTCCCACACCTGTTATTTGCTTACCGGGAGGTTCCACAGGCCTCAACAGGATTCTCACCGTTTGAGCTCCTGTACGGGCGACGTGTGCGGGGCCCCCTGGCTCTGGTGAAAGAGGCTTGGGAAGGGGATTTGGCCACCCCTGGAGTGTCGGTTATCGAGTATGTCATGCGCTTCCGGGACAAAATGCAGGCCTTGACGCAACTGGTACACGACAATATGGCTCAAGCCCAGGCCGATCAGAAGCGTTGGTACGACCAGAACGCTTGTGAGAGGACCTACCAAGTGGGTCAAAAGGTGTGGGTACTGGTCCCCGTACCACAGGACAAGCTTCAGGCAGCCTGGGAAGGCCCATACCTCGTGTACCAGCAGCTCAACCCTGTGACGTACCTGGTCACCCTGGACCCTGCCCGTGGAAGGCGGAAGCCCTTCCATGTGAACATGATGAAGGCACATCATGAGCGGGAGGCATGTGCGCTCCCCGTGTGCAACCTGCCCGAGGAGGGAGAAGCGGAGACCCTCTTGGATATGCTAGCCCAGGTTAGGGCAGGCGGATCCATTGAGGATGTGGAGGTTGGCCACCAGCTCTTGGAGGACCAACGGTCCCAGCTGTGGGCCGCCCTACTCCCCTTCCGGGGGTTGTTTACCAACCAGCCCGGAAGGACTGACTTGGCTGTCCATCACGTGGACACTGGGGATCATCCCCCGATCCGGCGTTCAGCATATCGGGTCTCCCTGGAGGTGCAGCAACACATGCGCCAGGAGATTGACGAGATGCTGAAGCTGGGGGTGATCCAGGCATCCAACAGCGCTTGGGCCTCGCCTGTAGTCCTCGTCCCTAAGAAGGACCGAACCACTCGGTTCTGCGTGGACTACAGGGGGCTCAATGCGGTCACGGTCGCCGATGCATACCCAATGCCACGCATCGATGACCTGCTCGATCAGTTGGCCGGGGCTCAGTACCTGATCATCATGGATCTGAGCCGGGGATATTGGCAGATCCCCCTGACTCGCAAGGCCAGGGAACGCTCTGCCTTTATTACCCCATTTGGACTGTACGAGTCCACGGTGATGCCATTCGGGATGAGGAATGCCCCTGCCACTTTCCAGCGGATGGTCAACACCCTGCTCAAGGGACTTGAAGGGTACGCGGCCGCGTACCTGGATGACATTGCCGTCTTCAGTCCCACCTGGGAGGACCACCTAGAGCATCTAGCACAGGTGCTCAGGCGGATCCACCGGGCAGGTTTGACCATCAAGCCGGGAAAGTGTCAGCTGGCCATGAGCGAGGTCCAGTACCTCGGTCACCGGGTAGGTGGGGGAACGCTGAAGCCCGAGCCTGAGAAAGTGGAGGCCATCGCATCCTGGCCCACCCCCAGGACCAAGAAGCAGGTGATGTCCTTCTTGGGGACCGCTGGGTACTATAGGAGGTTTGTTCCATGCTATAGTAGCCTGGCAAAGCCCTTGACGGACCTCACCAAGAAGAAGCTGCCCTCTGCAGTCGATTGGACAATGGACTGCGAGACAGCCTTCCGGGCCCTAAAGGACGCCCTGTCCAGCCCGCCCGTGCTACAGGCAGCCGACTTCACGCGGCCGTTTGTAGTACAGACCGACGCCAGTGACTTCGGCCTCGGTGCGGTGCTCAGCCAGGTGGACTCTGCGAGCCAAGAGCACCCAGTCTTGTACCTGAGCAGGAAGCTGTTACCAAGGGAAGTTGCCTATTCCACGATGGAGAAGGAGTGCCTGGCCATAGTGTGGGCCCTGCAGCGTCTGCAACCCTATCTATACGGGCGCCACTTCATCGTGGAGACGGACCACAATCCCCTCAGCTGGTTGCACACCGTCTCTGGGACGAATGGGCGATTGTTGCGATGGAGCCTTGCGCTCCAGCAATACAACTTCACCATTCGCCACAAAAGGGGCCGTGACCACGGTAACGCAGACGGGCTGTCCCGACAAGGAGAGGTCGCGGACGGGCGCACGGGGGAACACCGGAGTGTGCTGCCCCCTAGCGCCCTCAAAAGGGGGGAGGTGTGAGGTAAATCCGGAGATATGACGATAAATCATGATATTCAAGTATGTCAGGAAGCCCTCTCCTGGTGTCACCCCCCCTTTCCTTCACACAACTGGTTTAGCAACAAATCCCATGGCCATGTCCTGTGATATGGAAATTAGGTGGCTTTAGGACAATGGACACAGGATGACTCCCTGCCGTCACCCTGTAGTAGGAGCTGCTAGCTAGTTAGCAAGGCTATGGAAATAGCCAGACAGAACGACTCCAGTAAAAAATGGTTCATATCTCGCAAGCCATATTTCCGATAAATATGGCAACCATAAAAATGGTGTCTCCGCATGTGGACGATGCCGGCACCCCCTTTTTATGGGAGCAGCACATTGGGAAATACCCCAGGCGTGATATCAGCCATATGGGAACTCGTAGACAGGTCATGAGTCCCCTCGTTCTGTAGCTAAATTCATAACTGTCACAATGAGAGCATTGGCGTCCGCCTACGACGCTCCCAGGCCAAGTTATGGCCCATATTCCATGTTGTGAATTTGTCCATAACTCCAGCCAGGGGTGGAGCAGTGCTCCCTGTGAGGTCACTAAGGTAGGAGGGGACCTGGATTTGCCCAGGTTGATAACCCTACTTCGGCCATTTTCCAGTGTTCTTCTGCTCGGGGGCCTGGTTGGGAAAGACCTGTGAGGGAGTTCCTGGAAACCTGGTCTACAGTGCCCCCCTGTGGCCAGACACACAAGGTAACTGATGTAATTGTATACCTGTTTGTAACCCATGCTTTATCTGTAACTGTACTCTGACATATGTATATTCTGTAGATTCCCTATTGTGTATATTGTAGTTTCTAGTGTGCTTTAGGCGATTAAATTATATAATTAATCTTGGGCTGTTCTGTTATCTCGATCTTGAATCCCACGTCTGTGTGTTCGGCTAATAGTTACCGTAAATCGGTTGGTGGCAGCGAGTTGTGCCAAGGATTATTGTGGGGAGGCCAGTGAGATTCGGGAAGATATTATATATTCCGCCCGCGGAGGTCGGGGGAATATATACCCTCCTCTCACCGGGGACCCTTCAATAATCGGCATAAGTAGTATAGCGGCCTCCTTGCTTATTGTCGGGCAATTCCATAATTGGCCTGACTATAAGAGGGGCGCTAGAGAGCGCGTCACGTGCTCTGTCTGTCGGTCGGGAGGTATAAAGGAGGGGTGACCGCCCCTTGCTACCCCCCGATTGTGACGTACTGGTAGCCAGCGCGGGGGATTTCTGAGTGACCCCCCCGGTGGTTCGTGACACTCATTTTCCATCTTTTATGCGGTTTTGACAGCAGCACTGTGTGAATAGATTCATTTCCAGCGGAAAATTTGTGTAAATGAAAAGCTTTATCAAGCGTCTTATAGGTTTTCCGCCGAGCTGCGGGTTCAGGGTGATCCCCGCTCAGACGGGCGCAGTGCCCCCATATTACATTCTCTGCCGAGCTGCAGTTCAGGGCAATCCCCGCTCAGACGGGCGCAGTACCCCCATATTACATTCTCTACTGAGCTGCGGGTTCAGGGCGATCCCCGCTCAGACGGGCGCAGTACCCTGAGCTGGGCTGCATGTGTGAAGGCGCCCTTAAGTGATTAATACATTGCCCTTTGGATAAGTTATTAACCCTTTACATAGCGGTCGGGCTCCACGATGACTTTGGCCACAAGGTCTCATTGTATTGGATTGTGCCCGTGAGACTCCATGTAACATAAATCCGGGACGTGTCGCCGCCCGTCCATACAACCCTACTGGAATTATGATAACACGAAACGTTGCCTTCATAGCGAGCAAGGCCAGGCCTATATACATGGAATTTTTTGCTCTACCAGTCACTGAACACCATCGTATCTCTATGTTCTTGTTTTTTGTGGATTCAGGAGGCGTAAAACAGACCCCAACTCTTCATCAGACCTCCAGAAACAAGCCGCCGCCTCGCAGTGGGAAGAATTCATTACCGAGATCTTCAAGGAAGAGGACGGGGATCGGCAGCAGACGGTGAGCGTGCGGGACGCCATATTTTATGATGCCGGTATATACACTGTAGATCATCTCGTGTATATTTCCCCTCCAGGGAGAATATTAACCCCTCAGGAGCGGTGAAGATTCTGCAGTCGGATGATGTTGACCCCAGAGGCCACGAATTGTGTCACCGGATGAAGCAACTGCTCCTGGATGACCAAGATGGTGATGAATCCAGAAGTGACAATGCCCAACCTGGAGATGGTCCACATGATGCCAGGACCTCTGGTCAGACAGTCCAGGACGGCGCTGGTGGCTTGGAAGACACCAACACACAAGACAATGAGAAGTCCTCACACCCGGCTAACCTCCCAGCAACGGCCGGGCAGATCGATGAGGAAGAGAGGGGAAGGCTAGCGTTCGACTCTAATTCTCCGCCGACTGGAGGTGTCCAAGAACAGGAAGGCTACACGGAGTCACAACCTTCATATCATCAGAAAGACAACCATGGAGTGACAAGCGGCCACGATGAAGGTCCACCTGCCCAACCGAGCAGTCCTGAGAATGTGGTGGATGGGTTATATAGACCAGCTCCAGATGGAGAACCAACCACAGCCACCAGCAGTCATCAAAGTGATGAGTCCAGTCTTGTCCGGCCGGAAGATACTGGTACCAGTGACCAGAAGTCACAACCTGCGTCACTAGAAGGTGAGAATGTCTCAGCGTCCAATTCAGCAGACGGCGATGGATGCAGCGTCATATCAGGGCCCGATCTCCCTCCGGATGAACAAAATGCCTCCAAAACGGGAAGCCAGGATCTGAGAGGACATCACTGGTCAGGAAGCTATGACGTGGTAAGACAAAGCCAAGGAGTCCTGGTGCTGACGAGAAGCACAGATGAAGACGCGGTCTTCATCCCCAAACTCAAGTTCGAGTTCACCCCCGACAACAGCATAGACTGGACGAGGCCGGGGAGCAATAATGGAGGTGCACCCGGAAAGAACGCCCTCCGGGTATTGGACGCATGTACACCTCGAGGACCTACCTTTAGTAAGAGCATGCTGAAGAAGGCCTCCATGTTATACAGTCAAGATGATGTTCCAGCTGGTTCCTCAGAATCTGCCCTGAGGTTCTCCGGTGCTGGAGACACCCCAAGTCTCAGTGCAGGTCCTCCGCAGAGGATTGTGGATCTGTCCATTTCATTCCAGGGTAAATATGAGGAGCAGGAAATTCCGGCAGACGTTCCCAAAATATTACTAACCGAGGAAGACTATGATGAGGACTAGTGTATAGACTGTAAATGGGCCAGTATCCATCTCCGCTATACTCCATGCTTTATACTGCAGCACACCTCAGTATAATAATAGTACTAATATGATTACCTACATTCCTCTTCTGTCCTTACATCCGTGCAGTATTTTATTGAGGTTTATACACATGAATGAGGGTCCATGGCGCTGGGGTGTCTAAATCTACCGGCCCGCGCCCATTCCTGCTGATCCTGGAGCCTATATGATGATTCCTACAGACAGTATTATCCTTCTACCTCTGCTTGCTCTACCGGAGCTGCACTCCCCACCGGGCTAGGATCTGTTCACTTTTTTTTTTTTTTAGTTGGCGGGGAAGGGTGCACCATTTTTCTGAAGTTAGGACCACGATACAGCATATACGTAACACAGAGAATAAAGGAACACAAGGAGATGCCACTTTCCATGCAACCCGGGGTCTCTACTAAATGAGCCAGTCAGAGGGGTTTAAAGGTATTGCTTGACCTCACAATCCGCAGAACGAGGGGTCCGCAGCGATGACTGGAGCGTCTTGGCCCCTTCAACAAAAATGTAAACCCGCTTCAAATCTGCATCAAATAAAGGGGAAAATGGATCAAAACTGTAACAATCAGAGAAGACCATTATTGCAGGAAACGATAAACAGGATTTGGATGAGAATTTTACATTCACATCGATACTATTGCAAATCAGGACAGTCGCCTGCAGAACTTCCAACAGAAAAGGGATTGTTCACTACTTGCACGACAGTGCCCTGCTGTAAAGAAAAGCCGCTTACACTCGCCTCCCACAAAAGTATTCATTCCAACTGTCGGCACCATGTGTACCGGGGCTCTTGTGACGTTCTGCGTCTGCCTCTGAAGCTAATAGACCACAGTGCTCACAACTCCCCTGTAAGGCTCTTTTCTCCAGGGGAAGTGTGATTGAATGAGTGTATTAGTGGACGCAAGTCCCAGTACATGCGATGCCGACAGAGCTGGGATGGATGCGAGTCTGGGAGGCGAGTGTAAGCCATTTATTTCATTAAAGAATAAGTTGCCCAAGTGGTGGACAACCTCTTTAATAACTTGTCCACACGTCGTGGAAATGCTGCAAATTTTCTCTCTGGATTTTTCCCTGTAGTAGCAAAGTAAAATTCTCATCTCCATCTGTTGCAGGGATATACCACAAATCTGACCCTGAATTATCCGGGTATGATACGGATACGTTACAGCAATGTACTCATCATACCGTCCCCTTTAATAAGGTCCTCTGAGTGTAAACAGCACAGGGATTGCGGCATTACTACGCCCTAGATCTATCGGACTTGCTGGAAGATACGCGGCTGCTTTTTTTTTTAAACATTCTGATACATTGAATTGTAAAAATGTTTATTTTAATTTGGTAAAAATAAAAACTATATTTTGACCGGAAGCAGCCGCGTGTTCTGTGCGGACTCCTACCCGGCTATTTCTACCCTATCAGACCAGGAGCAGGCGGGAAAGATTTAGCCAAATGGAGCCTCCCGCAGGGTCCCGGCTGTTAGCTCCGTGTTCCCTTCACTCATGATATAGAAGCCCACGTCTGCTCTGTATCACACACGGTTTTGGCCCCCGAGCATTGTCCGTCACTATACAGTAATCGTGCCCGCTTTATACCACCGGAGGCGTGGGCATGTTGTGCAGCGGCAGCTCCATGGCTGCGGGCTCCGGCTCGGTGGCGGGGGGACTGGGCTTCTTCTGCTGGAGCTTGTCACTCAGCTGGGTATACAGCTCCTTCACTGGATCTCCGCTCTGTAAGAGAAGGGCGCACATGAAAAGAGGCGATTCCTACATTCTAGTAATGGATCCTCTACCCCCCTACTTACTGTTTTGGTCGGTTCCAGGGCCTTCTGTAAAGACTCCAGCTTGGAAGGTGCCACTTTGTGGTGGAGGTGAAGCAGCAGCCGGAGGACGTGTCTGTGAATATTTTCCTTTCTGCAGATATTTTTTTTTTTTAAATAGTATTCAGGTAATAAGTTTGTTTTTTTTTTTCCCCCAACCCCCCCCCTCCCCCTCCCCTCTCCCCGAACCCCCCCCCCTCCCACCTCCCCGAACCCCCCCCCCCTCCCACCTCCCCGAACCCCCCCCCCTCCTCCCCTCTCCCCCAACCCCCCCTCCCCTCTCCCCCAACCCCACCTCCCCTCTCCCCCTCCCCTTTTAGCAGCGCAGCACAGGTCATCTCCATAACCCTCCCATAGTAGTCGATGTTTCAGGCGCCACGTCAGCCGTCCTCAGCGGCGTGACCTCTCCTGAAATACCTGCGCTGCCTGATGGAAACGGCCCGACCCGAAGTTATCAGAACCCCGGGCAAACATTGACTCTGCTCGAGATATTTTCCGTCCAGAAGGAAGGCAACGTCATGCGGTGTTTGCCGTGTTGGGTACACAGGAGAAGGACTATTGACATTGCCAGATCTGACGATAAAATCACGACATCCGACTTGTGGGGGGGGGGTGTCATTACTTATGTTTCTTTCTTTAAAGAGAACCCGTCCAGTCTAATAAATACTGGCATCCCCATAAAGCAGCAACGCTAGATCATCTTTGTCTACAACTTCACATTGAGCTGTTCCTTGGTTATTCCTCCTGGAAATATACGAATTAATTGACAACTGGGTGTCACCAAGTCTGTTATCAATCCAATCCCTGCGGACTTTGTATGGACACATTACACTGGGGGGGGGGGTATTGGCAATGCCCAGGTGTCAATTTATACATTTCCATATCCTACCCTTAGCTCCGCGGAGTGACGGCGGCTGCGGGGTCTGCACCGGGCAATAATATCGGGCACTTACTTGGTGAGAGCGACGAGGAAGAAGCCATCAAATATGTGAGAGCAGAAGTCCTCTGAGACGAACTCCTCAGACAGCAGCGTCAGGTTACTGGTGAAGAGGTGCAGGAAGATGTCAGTGAAGGCCGTGTCATTGTACGTCTCCTCTGGAAACAAGAACGTATTGTCAGTGCAGCGACTCACAAGGAGAGAGGTGCTGTGTGTCCATCTTAAGGAACTTGGGGCCGTTTCACACATCCGGCATTTCACCGGATTGCCGGATCCGTCACTCTCCAGTACAGAGTATTACAGTGCAATGGCACTGTTTTGGAGTGTGACGGATCTGGCAATCTGGCAAAATGCCGGATGTGTGAAACGGGGTGGGGGTGGGTTGTCTTCTAGGCCCCTGCGCCTACCCCCTCGATTTCTTCTTCTAATCACTGATTTAGTGATCTGCCTCCTTTTTGAAATTCTGCACTGCTGCCGCCATCACTGGGGTGATATGCGACGCATAAGCAGTGGGATTCCTCAGACGGTCTTCAATAAAATGGCGCCACAGGCAGTGCATGTGCGGATCAACATTTTAGCTCCATGATCTCTGCATTGAGACAAAATCTCGATCTGCGCATGCGCCGCCTCGGGTGACATTTTATGTACGATCGTGTGGGTGCGCATAATGCGATTCCACAGATGGTCTTCAATAAAATGGCGCCACAGGCAGTGCATATGCGGATGAAGATTTTAGCTCCATGATCTCTGCATTGAGACAAAATCTCGATCTGCGCATGCGCCGCCTTGGGTAACATTTTATGGACGATCGTGTGTGTGCACACAGTGCGATTCCACAGACGGTCTTCAATAAAATGGCGCCACAGGCAGTGCATGTGCGGATCAACATTTTAGCTCCATGATCTCTGCATTGAGACAAAATCTCGATCTGCGCATGCGCCGCCTCGGGTGACATTTTATGTACGATCGTGTGGGTGCGCACAGTGCAATTCCTCAGACGGTCTTCAATAAAATGGCGCCACAGGCAGTGCATGTGCGGATCAAGATCTTAGCTCCATGATCTCGGCATTGAGACAAAATCTCAATCTGCGCATGCACCGCCTTCGGGTGACATTTTATGAACGATCGTGTGTGTGCACACAGTACGATTCCACAAATGATCTTCAATAAAATGGCACAAGAGGCAGCGCAGGCGCAGATCGAGACTTCGGCTTAATGAAGAGGTCATGGAGCTTAAATCTCAATCTGTGCATGCGCCTCCTGCAGCACCATGTTATTAGCAGACAGGATGTATAATCACACTGCACGCGCGCCGCCCACAGCATTGATGGCGGCAGCGGTGCAGAATTCCAAAAAGGAGGCAGGTGACCGAATTATCGGTGACCTGTAGAAGAAGAAGAGGCAGGAGAAGACGACAACAACCCCCAAGTCTAGCCCCGATGCACAGAAGACATCATCAGATGAAACTTTGGAGGAAGATTATTCAATAAGCACAGATTGATCAGCGCCATCAAGGCCTCGGCTTTACTTTACAGTGCTACGTCCTGCTGACCGGTTGTCTGCGGTTGATCACTTCTGCATCGGGAGGCGAGTGCCGCAGAGTCTTCACACAATGCGGATCTTTCCCTGTCCAGCGCCGGTCACTTCTGCGTTTTCACACAGACCCTGGGCTGTAAGCGCTTCCGTGCAGCTGACTGTAAAGCACCAGATCACACGTGGTAACGGCTGCACTTACTGACGGCGGGCAGCAGGCGGAGCAGCGAGTTCTTATTCCTCTGCTTTGTGATGTGGAGCAGGTAGTAGAGTCCGACCATCGCAGGCGATTCTGTTCTCCTGCAGGAACCTGACAGACGGACAACACAACGGTCACCAAAAACTGAGCAGCAAGATCCATACTACAGATATAGGGACACCAAGTGCACTGAAGCCCCCCCCACTTCTGACCGTGCATTACCATAGTGCACCATGCCGAGGAAACCGGCCCCCCTCATACTGCGGAGAAGGCAGCGAGCCGAGGTAACAAGCAGGAAAAGGTGACATTACAAATCCCTCCATTCCCGAGAACAGGGGGGACTTATAATAACAAGTAAATGACAAAGTGATGATGCGACGTCCCTAGGACCCGGCCCCCCACTCACTTGGTGAAGGCATCCGGCAGGGTATTGGGGTACGTGACCGGCACCTTCTCTTCTGTGGGCAACTTGTGTTCTACATTGAACGTGTAGTCATCTACCACCAAGGACATCAGGAGAGGTAAGAACCTGGTGATCAGCTCCGAGTCCTGGAGGAAGGAATAATACACTGGTTAGAAATGGAGAAAGAGGGAGGAAAGGAAAGAAAGGGAGAAAAGAAAGGAAAGTAAGGAAGGGAAGAAAGGAAGGCAAAGAGGGAAGAAAGGAAGGCAAAGAGGGAAGAAAGGAAGGCAAAAAGGGAAGAAAGGAAGGCAAAGAGGGAAGAAAGGGAGGCAAAGAGGGAAGAACGGAAGGCAAAGAAGGAAGAAAGGAAGGCAAGGAGGGAAGAACGGAAGGGAGGAAAGAAAGAACGGAAGGGAGGCGAGGGAGGCAAAGAAAGGAAGGGAGGAAAGGAAAGAAAAGAAAGCAAAAGAGGGAGGCAAAGAAAGGAAGGTAGGAAAAGAAAAAAAGGAGGCAAGGAAGGCAAAGAAGAAAGTGAGGAAAGTAAGAAAGGAAAGAAGGGAGGAAAGGAAGGCAAAGAGGGAAGAACGGAAGGGAGGCAAGGAAAGAAAAGAGGGAAGAAAAGAAGTGAGGAAGGGAAGGCAGGAAAGAAAGGAAGGGAGGGAGGCAAGGAATGCAAAGAGGGAGGCAAAGAAGGGAGGAAAAGAAAGAAAGGAAGGGAGGAAAGGAAAGCAAAAGAGGGAGGCAAAGAAAAAAAGGGAGGCAAGGAAGGCAAAGAGGAAAGGAAGAAAGGAAAGTAAGGAAGGGAAGAAAGGAAAGGAAGGGGGGAAAGAAAGAAAGAAAGGAAGGGAGGCAAGGAAGGCAAAGAGGGAAGAAAGGAAGTGAGGAAGGGAAGGGAGGAAGTAAGAGAGGGAAGAAAGGAAGGCAAAAAAGGAAAGGAAAAGGAAGGCAAAGAGGGAAGAAAGGAAGGCAAAGAAGGAAAGGAAAAGGAAGTAAGAAAGAAAAAACAGCTTCAATGTGTGCGGAGGGTAAACTATTACAAACACGCTTTGTTTCTGGCCAGGTTTTCCCGCTATATATTGGACATTTTGTAATAATTTGGGTCTTTATTTGCCCCTTTTGGGTGGATGGGGGGCAGACACAAGAAAACTAGATATACTCCGCAATACCAGTAATGTGAGTGATAAGTGTGCTGCCCCCTCATGCTCCCAGCGACATCCCACCGCCCTGCTGTGACTCACCAGCTTGGGCTCCCTGAACACCTGACTGTCTATCATGTCCCAGGCTCCGTGCCCCAGTGAAAGCATACGAAGAAGCAGATGCAATTCATGGTTGTCCTGCAAAGAGAAAAGAAAAACAGACACTTCCAAATATTACATAAAAGGTCGAAAAAAATCTCATCAGCTTAGAAGGAAACAGAGCGATGATGATGATGATGA
>NW_027441863.1:0-19624 GCF_048569485.1 Anomaloglossus baeobatrachus | reverse complement strand
CTTTCCTTCCCAGCCCCCAAACCCTGCCCTCTGTACCTTTCTCACCACCCGCTTCCCTTCTCCTGTCATCCCCCTACCACCCGGGAAAAAAAGAGATTGCCCCCTCCTTCCACTAGCCCACCCTCCCACCCAAAGAACAACTTCTTCTGCGCAGCTTGTTTTCTAGGCAGCAGCGCTATTGTGATGTCATCGGGGGGCATTGTGACAAGCCGCCAGTGTTCCGTCTCTTCATGTTGTGCACAGTTCAAACGGAAAATACATCAACAGGCAGACTACAGAAAAGCTTACTATCAAAGGTTAGAGGGGGGCTTTCTCAGAGGGCTTTTTACAGTTTTTCTATTCCCAATTAGCCGTTTAAGTGTACTTATTGAAAGTAGTAATTCTTTCATAGGCCGCCCTTTCTTAGTATTTGACGTTCCTTATATTGCGGTATGAGGCTTCGCAGTAGGTTGCAAACATTCATCACCCATGACTGTCCCCAATTGAGCTCAGAAGCTCAATGTCTATCATGACCTCTCTTTTAGAATGTCCAAGAGCAAGCAAACTATTCCTCCAGGAGAGGGCGCCAACAGACTACTAAAGAGATCATCATTACTCAAAGAAAACCCCAAAAACCAATGCATGATAGGAATAAACAGGTAACTTTCTTTGGAGTGGAAGCGGAGAGATCGCACCAGATGCCAATTCTAGATGTTATCACACCTGTGGTCACTGCAGCAGCAGGTGAATCCACTTTGTCCAAAAGGGATCTATTCCATTCAATTGCAAATGATCTAGATAAGACAGAGAACTGCAGCACGGGGACATAGCCGAGTTGGTCAGGTTGAGTGGTGATGAGTTTGCTATTTGGATGAATAAAGAAAGTCAAAAGTGTGAAAGATAAAAAACAAAAGGAGGAAGTGTGAAAAGTGAATGGGCCAAATTGAGGTGCATATGAAGACGTATGCTTTCTTCCAATTCATTAAATCGGGCTAATATGAATCAGGTGAATTGAGTTCTGCTTTTGGAAACTGGGTTAAGAAGGGGTGCACCGTTCCTGGAGGTACTGCAATACCAGGTCAATGCGTGGAGTGGACAGAGCAAGCTCTTTTTCCATCTCCCTGTTCTAAAAATCCATTTAATATATGGTCCCCAGATAGGGGACGTATCAGATATTAAACTGATAAGAACAGATACTACACTTGATCTTAGCCAAAAGGCCGAGAAGCGATAACCAGAATTGGTTTGGGCCTCGAGTGGCACCCTGGCCTATGCCGGACACATCTTGGGGAGAGAGAGCGAGAGGGAGACAAACCCACGCCTACACAAGACATTTTGTCACCCAAGCCAACCCTTGAAAAGGCTGCTTTGCAGAGCCAAAACAAGAAGAATGGTGCGTTTTGCAGCCGCCGCCCACTGCAATGAATCTGAATAACTCCTCCTTTAGGGCGCAAGCAACTCCCCTCCCCCTTGCAGTCTTTCCAATTCACGATACAAAAAGACGGACAGGACAGGTTGCCTGACTTTCCGTCACTGCCACCCTTTGCCATCCTTACCCGTAGAAAGCCCTTTCATCATCCCCAAACCCTAATCTTTTCCCTTTCCTTCCCAGCCCCCAAACCCTGCCCTCTGTACCTTTCTCACCACCCGCTTCCCTTCTCCTGTCATCCCCCTACCACCCGGGAAAAAAAGAGATTGCCCCCTCCTTCCACTAGCCCACCCTCCCACCCAAAGAACAACTTCTTCTGCGCAGCTTGTTTTCTAGGCAGCAGCGCTATTGTGATGTCATCGGGGGGCATTGTGACAAGCCGCCAGTGTTCCGTCTCTTCATGTTGTGCACAGTTCAAACGGAAAATACATCAACAGGCAGACTACAGAAAAGCTTACTATCAAAGGTTAGAGGGGGGCTTTCTCAGAGGGCTTTTTACAGTTTTTCTATTCCCAATTAGCCGTTTAAGTGTACTTATTGAAAGTAGTAATTCTTTCATAGGCCGCCCTTTCTTAGTATTTGACGTTCCTTATATTGCGGTATGAGGCTTCGCAGTAGGTTGCAAACATTCATCACCCATGACTGTCCCCAATTGAGCTCAGAAGCTCAATGTCTATCATGACCTCTCTTTTAGAATGTCCAAGAGCAAGCAAACTATTCCTCCAGGAGAGGGCGCCAACAGACTACTAAAGAGATCATCATTACTCAAAGAAAACCCCAAAAACCAATGCATGATAGGAATAAACAGGTAACTTTCTTTGGAGTGGAAGCGGAGAGATCGCACCAGATGCCAATTCTAGATGTTATCACACCTGTGGTCACTGCAGCAGCAGGTGAATCCACTTTGTCCAAAAGGGATCTATTCCATTCAATTGCAAATGATCTAGATAAGACAGAGAACTGCAGCACGGGGACATAGCCGAGTTGGTCAGGTTGAGTGGTGATGAGTTTGCTATTTGGATGAATAAAGAAAGTCAAAAGTGTGAAAGATAAAAAACAAAAGGAGGAAGTGTGAAAAGTGAATGGGCCAAATTGAGGTGCATATGAAGACGTATGCTTTCTTCCAATTCATTAAATCGGGCTAATATGAATCAGGTGAATTGAGTTCTGCTTTTGGAAACTGGGTTAAGAAGGGGTGCACCGTTCCTGGAGGTACTGCAATACCAGGTCAATGCGTGGAGTGGACAGAGCAAGCTCTTTTTCCATCTCCCTGTTCTAAAAATCCATTTAATATATGGTCCCCAGATAGGGGACGTATCAGATATTAAACTGATAAGAACAGATACTACACTTGATCTTAGCCAAAAGGCCGAGAAGCGATAACCAGAATTGGTTTGGGCCTCGAGTGGCACCCTGGCCTATGCCGGACACATCTTGGGGAGAGAGAGCGAGAGGGAGACAAACCCACGCCTACACAAGACATTTTGTCACCCAAGCCAACCCTTGAAAAGGCTGCTTTGCAGAGCCAAAACAAGAAGAATGGTGCGTTTTGCAGCCGCCGCCCACTGCAATGAATCTGAATAACTCCTCCTTTAGGGCGCAAGCAACTCCCCTCCCCCTTGCAGTCTTTCCAATTCACGATACAAAAAGACGGACAGGACAGGTTGCCTGACTTTCCGTCACTGCCACCCTTTGCCATCCTTACCCGTAGAAAGCCCTTTCATCATCCCCAAACCCTAATCTTTTCCCTTTCCTTCCCAGCCCCCAAACCCTGCCCTCTGTACCTTTCTCACCACCCGCTTCCCTTCTCCTGTCATCCCCCTACCACCCGGGAAAAAAAGAGATTGCCCCCTCCTTCCACTAGCCCACCCTCCCACCCAAAGAACAACTTCTTCTGCGCAGCTTGTTTTCTAGGCAGCAGCGCTATTGTGATGTCATCGGGGGGCATTGTGACAAGCCGCCAGTGTTCCGTCTCTTCATGTTGTGCACAGTTCAAACGGAAAATACATCAACAGGCAGACTACAGAAAAGCTTACTATCAAAGGTTAGAGGGGGGCTTTCTCAGAGGGCTTTTTACAGTTTTTCTATTCCCAATTAGCCGTTTAAGTGTACTTATTGAAAGTAGTAATTCTTTCATAGGCCGCCCTTTCTTAGTATTTGACGTTCCTTATATTGCGGTATGAGGCTTCGCAGTAGGTTGCAAACATTCATCACCCATGACTGTCCCCAATTGAGCTCAGAAGCTCAATGTCTATCATGACCTCTCTTTTAGAATGTCCAAGAGCAAGCAAACTATTCCTCCAGGAGAGGGCGCCAACAGACTACTAAAGAGATCATCATTACTCAAAGAAAACCCCAAAAACCAATGCATGATAGGAATAAACAGGTAACTTTCTTTGGAGTGGAAGCGGAGAGATCGCACCAGATGCCAATTCTAGATGTTATCACACCTGTGGTCACTGCAGCAGCAGGTGAATCCACTTTGTCCAAAAGGGATCTATTCCATTCAATTGCAAATGATCTAGATAAGACAGAGAACTGCAGCACGGGGACATAGCCGAGTTGGTCAGGTTGAGTGGTGATGAGTTTGCTATTTGGATGAATAAAGAAAGTCAAAAGTGTGAAAGATAAAAAACAAAAGGAGGAAGTGTGAAAAGTGAATGGGCCAAATTGAGGTGCATATGAAGACGTATGCTTTCTTCCAATTCATTAAATCGGGCTAATATGAATCAGGTGAATTGAGTTCTGCTTTTGGAAACTGGGTTAAGAAGGGGTGCACCGTTCCTGGAGGTACTGCAATACCAGGTCAATGCGTGGAGTGGACAGAGCAAGCTCTTTTTCCATCTCCCTGTTCTAAAAATCCATTTAATATATGGTCCCCAGATAGGGGACGTATCAGATATTAAACTGATAAGAACAGATACTACACTTGATCTTAGCCAAAAGGCCGAGAAGCGATAACCAGAATTGGTTTGGGCCTCGAGTGGCACCCTGGCCTATGCCGGACACATCTTGGGGAGAGAGAGCGAGAGGGAGACAAACCCACGCCTACACAAGACATTTTGTCACCCAAGCCAACCCTTGAAAAGGCTGCTTTGCAGAGCCAAAACAAGAAGAATGGTGCGTTTTGCAGCCGCCGCCCACTGCAATGAATCTGAATAACTCCTCCTTTAGGGCGCAAGCAACTCCCCTCCCCCTTGCAGTCTTTCCAATTCACGATACAAAAAGACGGACAGGACAGGTTGCCTGACTTTCCGTCACTGCCACCCTTTGCCATCCTTACCCGTAGAAAGCCCTTTCATCATCCCCAAACCCTAATCTTTTCCCTTTCCTTCCCAGCCCCCAAACCCTGCCCTCTGTACCTTTCTCACCACCCGCTTCCCTTCTCCTGTCATCCCCCTACCACCCGGGAAAAAAAGAGATTGCCCCCTCCTTCCACTAGCCCACCCTCCCACCCAAAGAACAACTTCTTCTGCGCAGCTTGTTTTCTAGGCAGCAGCGCTATTGTGATGTCATCGGGGGGCATTGTGACAAGCCGCCAGTGTTCCGTCTCTTCATGTTGTGCACAGTTCAAACGGAAAATACATCAACAGGCAGACTACAGAAAAGCTTACTATCAAAGGTTAGAGGGGGGCTTTCTCAGAGGGCTTTTTACAGTTTTTCTATTCCCAATTAGCCGTTTAAGTGTACTTATTGAAAGTAGTAATTCTTTCATAGGCCGCCCTTTCTTAGTATTTGACGTTCCTTATATTGCGGTATGAGGCTTCGCAGTAGGTTGCAAACATTCATCACCCATGACTGTCCCCAATTGAGCTCAGAAGCTCAATGTCTATCATGACCTCTCTTTTAGAATGTCCAAGAGCAAGCAAACTATTCCTCCAGGAGAGGGCGCCAACAGACTACTAAAGAGATCATCATTACTCAAAGAAAACCCCAAAAACCAATGCATGATAGGAATAAACAGGTAACTTTCTTTGGAGTGGAAGCGGAGAGATCGCACCAGATGCCAATTCTAGATGTTATCACACCTGTGGTCACTGCAGCAGCAGGTGAATCCACTTTGTCCAAAAGGGATCTATTCCATTCAATTGCAAATGATCTAGATAAGACAGAGAACTGCAGCACGGGGACATAGCCGAGTTGGTCAGGTTGAGTGGTGATGAGTTTGCTATTTGGATGAATAAAGAAAGTCAAAAGTGTGAAAGATAAAAAACAAAAGGAGGAAGTGTGAAAAGTGAATGGGCCAAATTGAGGTGCATATGAAGACGTATGCTTTCTTCCAATTCATTAAATCGGGCTAATATGAATCAGGTGAATTGAGTTCTGCTTTTGGAAACTGGGTTAAGAAGGGGTGCACCGTTCCTGGAGGTACTGCAATACCAGGTCAATGCGTGGAGTGGACAGAGCAAGCTCTTTTTCCATCTCCCTGTTCTAAAAATCCATTTAATATATGGTCCCCAGATAGGGGACGTATCAGATATTAAACTGATAAGAACAGATACTACACTTGATCTTAGCCAAAAGGCCGAGAAGCGATAACCAGAATTGGTTTGGGCCTCGAGTGGCACCCTGGCCTATGCCGGACACATCTTGGGGAGAGAGAGCGAGAGGGAGACAAACCCACGCCTACACAAGACATTTTGTCACCCAAGCCAACCCTTGAAAAGGCTGCTTTGCAGAGCCAAAACAAGAAGAATGGTGCGTTTTGCAGCCGCCGCCCACTGCAATGAATCTGAATAACTCCTCCTTTAGGGCGCAAGCAACTCCCCTCCCCCTTGCAGTCTTTCCAATTCACGATACAAAAAGACGGACAGGACAGGTTGCCTGACTTTCCGTCACTGCCACCCTTTGCCATCCTTACCCGTAGAAAGCCCTTTCATCATCCCCAAACCCTAATCTTTTCCCTTTCCTTCCCAGCCCCCAAACCCTGCCCTCTGTACCTTTCTCACCACCCGCTTCCCTTCTCCTGTCATCCCCCTACCACCCGGGAAAAAAAGAGATTGCCCCCTCCTTCCACTAGCCCACCCTCCCACCCAAAGAACAACTTCTTCTGCGCAGCTTGTTTTCTAGGCAGCAGCGCTATTGTGATGTCATCGGGGGGCATTGTGACAAGCCGCCAGTGTTCCGTCTCTTCATGTTGTGCACAGTTCAAACGGAAAATACATCAACAGGCAGACTACAGAAAAGCTTACTATCAAAGGTTAGAGGGGGGCTTTCTCAGAGGGCTTTTTACAGTTTTTCTATTCCCAATTAGCCGTTTAAGTGTACTTATTGAAAGTAGTAATTCTTTCATAGGCCGCCCTTTCTTAGTATTTGACGTTCCTTATATTGCGGTATGAGGCTTCGCAGTAGGTTGCAAACATTCATCACCCATGACTGTCCCCAATTGAGCTCAGAAGCTCAATGTCTATCATGACCTCTCTTTTAGAATGTCCAAGAGCAAGCAAACTATTCCTCCAGGAGAGGGCGCCAACAGACTACTAAAGAGATCATCATTACTCAAAGAAAACCCCAAAAACCAATGCATGATAGGAATAAACAGGTAACTTTCTTTGGAGTGGAAGCGGAGAGATCGCACCAGATGCCAATTCTAGATGTTATCACACCTGTGGTCACTGCAGCAGCAGGTGAATCCACTTTGTCCAAAAGGGATCTATTCCATTCAATTGCAAATGATCTAGATAAGACAGAGAACTGCAGCACGGGGACATAGCCGAGTTGGTCAGGTTGAGTGGTGATGAGTTTGCTATTTGGATGAATAAAGAAAGTCAAAAGTGTGAAAGATAAAAAACAAAAGGAGGAAGTGTGAAAAGTGAATGGGCCAAATTGAGGTGCATATGAAGACGTATGCTTTCTTCCAATTCATTAAATCGGGCTAATATGAATCAGGTGAATTGAGTTCTGCTTTTGGAAACTGGGTTAAGAAGGGGTGCACCGTTCCTGGAGGTACTGCAATACCAGGTCAATGCGTGGAGTGGACAGAGCAAGCTCTTTTTCCATCTCCCTGTTCTAAAAATCCATTTAATATATGGTCCCCAGATAGGGGACGTATCAGATATTAAACTGATAAGAACAGATACTACACTTGATCTTAGCCAAAAGGCCGAGAAGCGATAACCAGAATTGGTTTGGGCCTCGAGTGGCACCCTGGCCTATGCCGGACACATCTTGGGGAGAGAGAGCGAGAGGGAGACAAACCCACGCCTACACAAGACATTTTGTCACCCAAGCCAACCCTTGAAAAGGCTGCTTTGCAGAGCCAAAACAAGAAGAATGGTGCGTTTTGCAGCCGCCGCCCACTGCAATGAATCTGAATAACTCCTCCTTTAGGGCGCAAGCAACTCCCCTCCCCCTTGCAGTCTTTCCAATTCACGATACAAAAAGACGGACAGGACAGGTTGCCTGACTTTCCGTCACTGCCACCCTTTGCCATCCTTACCCGTAGAAAGCCCTTTCATCATCCCCAAACCCTAATCTTTTCCCTTTCCTTCCCAGCCCCCAAACCCTGCCCTCTGTACCTTTCTCACCACCCGCTTCCCTTCTCCTGTCATCCCCCTACCACCCGGGAAAAAAAGAGATTGCCCCCTCCTTCCACTAGCCCACCCTCCCACCCAAAGAACAACTTCTTCTGCGCAGCTTGTTTTCTAGGCAGCAGCGCTATTGTGATGTCATCGGGGGGCATTGTGACAAGCCGCCAGTGTTCCGTCTCTTCATGTTGTGCACAGTTCAAACGGAAAATACATCAACAGGCAGACTACAGAAAAGCTTACTATCAAAGGTTAGAGGGGGGCTTTCTCAGAGGGCTTTTTACAGTTTTTCTATTCCCAATTAGCCGTTTAAGTGTACTTATTGAAAGTAGTAATTCTTTCATAGGCCGCCCTTTCTTAGTATTTGACGTTCCTTATATTGCGGTATGAGGCTTCGCAGTAGGTTG
This sequence comes from Anomaloglossus baeobatrachus, assembly GCF_048569485.1. NCBI lineage: Eukaryota > Metazoa > Chordata > Amphibia > Anura > Aromobatidae > Anomaloglossus > Anomaloglossus baeobatrachus. The sequence continues at coordinate 11,282 of NW_027441863.1, read as the reverse complement.
CAAACATTCATCACCCATGACTGTCCCCAATTGAGCTCAGAAGCTCAATGTCTATCATGACCTCTCTTTTAGAATGTCCAAGAGCAAGCAAACTATTCCTCCAGGAGAGGGCGCCAACAGACTACTAAAGAGATCATCATTACTCAAAGAAAACCCCAAAAACCAATGCATGATAGGAATAAACAGGTAACTTTCTTTGGAGTGGAAGCGGAGAGATCGCACCAGATGCCAATTCTAGATGTTATCACACCTGTGGTCACTGCAGCAGCAGGTGAATCCACTTTGTCCAAAAGGGATCTATTCCATTCAATTGCAAATGATCTAGATAAGACAGAGAACTGCAGCACGGGGACATAGCCGAGTTGGTCAGGTTGAGTGGTGATGAGTTTGCTATTTGGATGAATAAAGAAAGTCAAAAGTGTGAAAGATAAAAAACAAAAGGAGGAAGTGTGAAAAGTGAATGGGCCAAATTGAGGTGCATATGAAGACGTATGCTTTCTTCCAATTCATTAAATCGGGCTAATATGAATCAGGTGAATTGAGTTCTGCTTTTGGAAACTGGGTTAAGAAGGGGTGCACCGTTCCTGGAGGTACTGCAATACCAGGTCAATGCGTGGAGTGGACAGAGCAAGCTCTTTTTCCATCTCCCTGTTCTAAAAATCCATTTAATATATGGTCCCCAGATAGGGGACGTATCAGATATTAAACTGATAAGAACAGATACTACACTTGATCTTAGCCAAAAGGCCGAGAAGCGATAACCAGAATTGGTTTGGGCCTCGAGTGGCACCCTGGCCTATGCCGGACACATCTTGGGGAGAGAGAGCGAGAGGGAGACAAACCCACGCCTACACAAGACATTTTGTCACCCAAGCCAACCCTTGAAAAGGCTGCTTTGCAGAGCCAAAACAAGAAGAATGGTGCGTTTTGCAGCCGCCGCCCACTGCAATGAATCTGAATAACTCCTCCTTTAGGGCGCAAGCAACTCCCCTCCCCCTTGCAGTCTTTCCAATTCACGATACAAAAAGACGGACAGGACAGGTTGCCTGACTTTCCGTCACTGCCACCCTTTGCCATCCTTACCCGTAGAAAGCCCTTTCATCATCCCCAAACCCTAATCTTTTCCCTTTCCTTCCCAGCCCCCAAACCCTGCCCTCTGTACCTTTCTCACCACCCGCTTCCCTTCTCCTGTCATCCCCCTACCACCCGGGAAAAAAAGAGATTGCCCCCTCCTTCCACTAGCCCACCCTCCCACCCAAAGAACAACTTCTTCTGCGCAGCTTGTTTTCTAGGCAGCAGCGCTATTGTGATGTCATCGGGGGGCATTGTGACAAGCCGCCAGTGTTCCGTCTCTTCATGTTGTGCACAGTTCAAACGGAAAATACATCAACAGGCAGACTACAGAAAAGCTTACTATCAAAGGTTAGAGGGGGGCTTTCTCAGAGGGCTTTTTACAGTTTTTCTATTCCCAATTAGCCGTTTAAGTGTACTTATTGAAAGTAGTAATTCTTTCATAGGCCGCCCTTTCTTAGTATTTGACGTTCCTTATATTGCGGTATGAGGCTTCGCAGTAGGTTGCAAACATTCATCACCCATGACTGTCCCCAATTGAGCTCAGAAGCTCAATGTCTATCATGACCTCTCTTTTAGAATGTCCAAGAGCAAGCAAACTATTCCTCCAGGAGAGGGCGCCAACAGACTACTAAAGAGATCATCATTACTCAAAGAAAACCCCAAAAACCAATGCATGATAGGAATAAACAGGTAACTTTCTTTGGAGTGGAAGCGGAGAGATCGCACCAGATGCCAATTCTAGATGTTATCACACCTGTGGTCACTGCAGCAGCAGGTGAATCCACTTTGTCCAAAAGGGATCTATTCCATTCAATTGCAAATGATCTAGATAAGACAGAGAACTGCAGCACGGGGACATAGCCGAGTTGGTCAGGTTGAGTGGTGATGAGTTTGCTATTTGGATGAATAAAGAAAGTCAAAAGTGTGAAAGATAAAAAACAAAAGGAGGAAGTGTGAAAAGTGAATGGGCCAAATTGAGGTGCATATGAAGACGTATGCTTTCTTCCAATTCATTAAATCGGGCTAATATGAATCAGGTGAATTGAGTTCTGCTTTTGGAAACTGGGTTAAGAAGGGGTGCACCGTTCCTGGAGGTACTGCAATACCAGGTCAATGCGTGGAGTGGACAGAGCAAGCTCTTTTTCCATCTCCCTGTTCTAAAAATCCATTTAATATATGGTCCCCAGATAGGGGACGTATCAGATATTAAACTGATAAGAACAGATACTACACTTGATCTTAGCCAAAAGGCCGAGAAGCGATAACCAGAATTGGTTTGGGCCTCGAGTGGCACCCTGGCCTATGCCGGACACATCTTGGGGAGAGAGAGCGAGAGGGAGACAAACCCACGCCTACACAAGACATTTTGTCACCCAAGCCAACCCTTGAAAAGGCTGCTTTGCAGAGCCAAAACAAGAAGAATGGTGCGTTTTGCAGCCGCCGCCCACTGCAATGAATCTGAATAACTCCTCCTTTAGGGCGCAAGCAACTCCCCTCCCCCTTGCAGTCTTTCCAATTCACGATACAAAAAGACGGACAGGACAGGTTGCCTGACTTTCCGTCACTGCCACCCTTTGCCATCCTTACCCGTAGAAAGCCCTTTCATCATCCCCAAACCCTAATCTTTTCCCTTTCCTTCCCAGCCCCCAAACCCTGCCCTCTGTACCTTTCTCACCACCCGCTTCCCTTCTCCTGTCATCCCCCTACCACCCGGGAAAAAAAGAGATTGCCCCCTCCTTCCACTAGCCCACCCTCCCACCCAAAGAACAACTTCTTCTGCGCAGCTTGTTTTCTAGGCAGCAGCGCTATTGTGATGTCATCGGGGGGCATTGTGACAAGCCGCCAGTGTTCCGTCTCTTCATGTTGTGCACAGTTCAAACGGAAAATACATCAACAGGCAGACTACAGAAAAGCTTACTATCAAAGGTTAGAGGGGGGCTTTCTCAGAGGGCTTTTTACAGTTTTTCTATTCCCAATTAGCCGTTTAAGTGTACTTATTGAAAGTAGTAATTCTTTCATAGGCCGCCCTTTCTTAGTATTTGACGTTCCTTATATTGCGGTATGAGGCTTCGCAGTAGGTTGCAAACATTCATCACCCATGACTGTCCCCAATTGAGCTCAGAAGCTCAATGTCTATCATGACCTCTCTTTTAGAATGTCCAAGAGCAAGCAAACTATTCCTCCAGGAGAGGGCGCCAACAGACTACTAAAGAGATCATCATTACTCAAAGAAAACCCCAAAAACCAATGCATGATAGGAATAAACAGGTAACTTTCTTTGGAGTGGAAGCGGAGAGATCGCACCAGATGCCAATTCTAGATGTTATCACACCTGTGGTCACTGCAGCAGCAGGTGAATCCACTTTGTCCAAAAGGGATCTATTCCATTCAATTGCAAATGATCTAGATAAGACAGAGAACTGCAGCACGGGGACATAGCCGAGTTGGTCAGGTTGAGTGGTGATGAGTTTGCTATTTGGATGAATAAAGAAAGTCAAAAGTGTGAAAGATAAAAAACAAAAGGAGGAAGTGTGAAAAGTGAATGGGCCAAATTGAGGTGCATATGAAGACGTATGCTTTCTTCCAATTCATTAAATCGGGCTAATATGAATCAGGTGAATTGAGTTCTGCTTTTGGAAACTGGGTTAAGAAGGGGTGCACCGTTCCTGGAGGTACTGCAATACCAGGTCAATGCGTGGAGTGGACAGAGCAAGCTCTTTTTCCATCTCCCTGTTCTAAAAATCCATTTAATATATGGTCCCCAGATAGGGGACGTATCAGATATTAAACTGATAAGAACAGATACTACACTTGATCTTAGCCCAAAGGCCGAGAAGCGATAACCAGAATTGGTTTGGGCCTCGAGTGGCACCCTGGCCTATGCCGGACACATCTTGGGGAGAGAGAGCGAGAGGGAGACAAACCCACGCCTACACAAGACATTTTGTCACCCAAGCCAACCCTTGAAAAGGCTGCTTTGCAGAGCCAAAACAAGAAGAATGGTGCGTTTTGCAGCCGCCGCCCACTGCAATGAATCTGAATAACTCCTCCTTTAGGGCGCAAGCAACTCCCCTCCCCCTTGCAGTCTTTCCAATTCACGATACAAAAAGACGGACAGGACAGGTTGCCTGACTTTCCGTCACTGCCACCCTTTGCCATCCTTACCCGTAGAAAGCCCTTTCATCATCCCCAAACCCTAATCTTTTCCCTTTCCTTCCCAGCCCCCAAACCCTGCCCTCTGTACCTTTCTCACCACCCGCTTCCCTTCTCCTGTCATCCCCCTACCACCCGGGAAAAAAAGAGATTGCCCCCTCCTTCCACTAGCCCACCCTCCCACCCAAAGAACAACTTCTTCTGCGCAGCTTGTTTTCTAGGCAGCAGCGCTATTGTGATGTCATCGGGGGGCATTGTGACAAGCCGCCAGTGTTCCGTCTCTTCATGTTGTGCACAGTTCAAACGGAAAATACATCAACAGGCAGACTACAGAAAAGCTTACTATCAAAGGTTAGAGGGGGGCTTTCTCAGAGGGCTTTTTACAGTTTTTCTATTCCCAATTAGCCGTTTAAGTGTACTTATTGAAAGTAGTAATTCTTTCATAGGCCGCCCTTTCTTAGTATTTGACGTTCCTTATATTGCGGTATGAGGCTTCGCAGTAGGTTGCAAACATTCATCACCCATGACTGTCCCCAATTGAGCTCAGAAGCTCAATGTCTATCATGACCTCTCTTTTAGAATGTCCAAGAGCAAGCAAACTATTCCTCCAGGAGAGGGCGCCAACAGACTACTAAAGAGATCATCATTACTCAAAGAAAACCCCAAAAACCAATGCATGATAGGAATAAACAGGTAACTTTCTTTGGAGTGGAAGCGGAGAGATCGCACCAGATGCCAATTCTAGATGTTATCACACCTGTGGTCACTGCAGCAGCAGGTGAATCCACTTTGTCCAAAAGGGATCTATTCCATTCAATTGCAAATGATCTAGATAAGACAGAGAACTGCAGCACGGGGACATAGCCGAGTTGGTCAGGTTGAGTGGTGATGAGTTTGCTATTTGGATGAATAAAGAAAGTCAAAAGTGTGAAAGATAAAAAACAAAAGGAGGAAGTGTGAAAAGTGAATGGGCCAAATTGAGGTGCATATGAAGACGTATGCTTTCTTCCAATTCATTAAATCGGGCTAATATGAATCAGGTGAATTGAGTTCTGCTTTTGGAAACTGGGTTAAGAAGGGGTGCACCGTTCCTGGAGGTACTGCAATACCAGGTCAATGCGTGGAGTGGACAGAGCAAGCTCTTTTTCCATCTCCCTGTTCTAAAAATCCATTTAATATATGGTCCCCAGATAGGGGACGTATCAGATATTAAACTGATAAGAACAGATACTACACTTGATCTTAGCCAAAAGGCCGAGAAGCGATAACCAGAATTGGTTTGGGCCTCGAGTGGCACCCTGGCCTATGCCGGACACATCTTGGGGAGAGAGAGCGAGAGGGAGACAAACCCACGCCTACACAAGACATTTTGTCACCCAAGCCAACCCTTGAAAAGGCTGCTTTGCAGAGCCAAAACAAGAAGAATGGTGCGTTTTGCAGCCGCCGCCCACTGCAATGAATCTGAATAACTCCTCCTTTAGGGCGCAAGCAACTCCCCTCCCCCTTGCAGTCTTTCCAATTCACGATACAAAAAGACGGACAGGACAGGTTGCCTGACTTTCCGTCACTGCCACCCTTTGCCATCCTTACCCGTAGAAAGCCCTTTCATCATCCCCAAACCCTAATCTTTTCCCTTTCCTTCCCAGCCCCCAAACCCTGCCCTCTGTACCTTTCTCACCACCCGCTTCCCTTCTCCTGTCATCCCCCTACCACCCGGGAAAAAAAGAGATTGCCCCCTCCTTCCACTAGCCCACCCTCCCACCCAAAGAACAACTTCTTCTGCGCAGCTTGTTTTCTAGGCAGCAGCGCTATTGTGATGTCATCGGGGGGCATTGTGACAAGCCGCCAGTGTTCCGTCTCTTCATGTTGTGCACAGTTCAAACGGAAAATACATCAACAGGCAGACTACAGAAAAGCTTACTATCAAAGGTTAGAGGGGGGCTTTCTCAGAGGGCTTTTTACAGTTTTTCTATTCCCAATTAGCCGTTTAAGTGTACTTATTGAAAGTAGTAATTCTTTCATAGGCCGCCCTTTCTTAGTATTTGACGTTCCTTATATTGCGGTATGAGGCTTCGCAGTAGGTTGCAAACATTCATCACCCATGACTGTCCCCAATTGAGCTCAGAAGCTCAATGTCTATCATGACCTCTCTTTTAGAATGTCCAAGAGCAAGCAAACTATTCCTCCAGGAGAGGGCGCCAACAGACTACTAAAGAGATCATCATTACTCAAAGAAAACCCCAAAAACCAATGCATGATAGGAATAAACAGGTAACTTTCTTTGGAGTGGAAGCGGAGAGATCGCACCAGATGCCAATTCTAGATGTTATCACACCTGTGGTCACTGCAGCAGCAGGTGAATCCACTTTGTCCAAAAGGGATCTATTCCATTCAATTGCAAATGATCTAGATAAGACAGAGAACTGCAGCACGGGGACATAGCCGAGTTGGTCAGGTTGAGTGGTGATGAGTTTGCTATTTGGATGAATAAAGAAAGTCAAAAGTGTGAAAGATAAAAAACAAAAGGAGGAAGTGTGAAAAGTGAATGGGCCAAATTGAGGTGCATATGAAGACGTATGCTTTCTTCCAATTCATTAAATCGGGCTAATATGAATCAGGTGAATTGAGTTCTGCTTTTGGAAACTGGGTTAAGAAGGGGTGCACCGTTCCTGGAGGTACTGCAATACCAGGTCAATGCGTGGAGTGGACAGAGCAAGCTCTTTTTCCATCTCCCTGTTCTAAAAATCCATTTAATATATGGTCCCCAGATAGGGGACGTATCAGATATTAAACTGATAAGAACAGATACTACACTTGATCTTAGCCAAAAGGCCGAGAAGCGATAACCAGAATTGGTTTGGGCCTCGAGTGGCACCCTGGCCTATGCCGGACACATCTTGGGGAGAGAGAGCGAGAGGGAGACAAACCCACGCCTACACAAGACATTTTGTCACCCAAGCCAACCCTTGAAAAGGCTGCTTTGCAGAGCCAAAACAAGAAGAATGGTGCGTTTTGCAGCCGCCGCCCACTGCAATGAATCTGAATAACTCCTCCTTTAGGGCGCAAGCAACTCCCCTCCCCCTTGCAGTCTTTCCAATTCACGATACAAAAAGACGGACAGGACAGGTTGCCTGACTTTCCGTCACTGCCACCCTTTGCCATCCTTACCCGTAGAAAGCCCTTTCATCATCCCCAAACCCTAATCTTTTCCCTTTCCTTCCCAGCCCCCAAACCCTGCCCTCTGTACCTTTCTCACCACCCGCTTCCCTTCTCCTGTCATCCCCCTACCACCCGGGAAAAAAAGAGATTGCCCCCTCCTTCCACTAGCCCACCCTCCCACCCAAAGAACAACTTCTTCTGCGCAGCTTGTTTTCTAGGCAGCAGCGCTATTGTGATGTCATCGGGGGGCATTGTGACAAGCCGCCAGTGTTCCGTCTCTTCATGTTGTGCACAGTTCAAACGGAAAATACATCAACAGGCAGACTACAGAAAAGCTTACTATCAAAGGTTAGAGGGGGGCTTTCTCAGAGGGCTTTTTACAGTTTTTCTATTCCCAATTAGCCGTTTAAGTGTACTTATTGAAAGTAGTAATTCTTTCATAGGCCGCCCTTTCTTAGTATTTGACGTTCCTTATATTGCGGTATGAGGCTTCGCAGTAGGTTGCAAACATTCATCACCCATGACTGTCCCCAATTGAGCTCAGAAGCTCAATGTCTATCATGACCTCTCTTTTAGAATGTCCAAGAGCAAGCAAACTATTCCTCCAGGAGAGGGCGCCAACAGACTACTAAAGAGATCATCATTACTCAAAGAAAACCCCAAAAACCAATGCATGATAGGAATAAACAGGTAACTTTCTTTGGAGTGGAAGCGGAGAGATCGCACCAGATGCCAATTCTAGATGTTATCACACCTGTGGTCACTGCAGCAGCAGGTGAATCCACTTTGTCCAAAAGGGATCTATTCCATTCAATTGCAAATGATCTAGATAAGACAGAGAACTGCAGCACGGGGACATAGCCGAGTTGGTCAGGTTGAGTGGTGATGAGTTTGCTATTTGGATGAATAAAGAAAGTCAAAAGTGTGAAAGATAAAAAACAAAAGGAGGAAGTGTGAAAAGTGAATGGGCCAAATTGAGGTGCATATGAAGACGTATGCTTTCTTCCAATTCATTAAATCGGGCTAATATGAATCAGGTGAATTGAGTTCTGCTTTTGGAAACTGGGTTAAGAAGGGGTGCACCGTTCCTGGAGGTACTGCAATACCAGGTCAATGCGTGGAGTGGACAGAGCAAGCTCTTTTTCCATCTCCCTGTTCTAAAAATCCATTTAATATATGGTCCCCAGATAGGGGACGTATCAGATATTAAACTGATAAGAACAGATACTACACTTGATCTTAGCCAAAAGGCCGAGAAGCGATAACCAGAATTGGTTTGGGCCTCGAGTGGCACCCTGGCCTATGCCGGACACATCTTGGGGAGAGAGAGCGAGAGGGAGACAAACCCACGCCTACACAAGACATTTTGTCACCCAAGCCAACCCTTGAAAAGGCTGCTTTGCAGAGCCAAAACAAGAAGAATGGTGCGTTTTGCAGCCGCCGCCCACTGCAATGAATCTGAATAACTCCTCCTTTAGGGCGCAAGCAACTCCCCTCCCCCTTGCAGTCTTTCCAATTCACGATACAAAAAGACGGACAGGACAGGTTGCCTGACTTTCCGTCACTGCCACCCTTTGCCATCCTTACCCGTAGAAAGCCCTTTCATCATCCCCAAACCCTAATCTTTTCCCTTTCCTTCCCAGCCCCCAAACCCTGCCCTCTGTACCTTTCTCACCACCCGCTTCCCTTCTCCTGTCATCCCCCTACCACCCGGGAAAAAAAGAGATTGCCCCCTCCTTCCACTAGCCCACCCTCCCACCCAAAGAACAACTTCTTCTGCGCAGCTTGTTTTCTAGGCAGCAGCGCTATTGTGATGTCATCGGGGGGCATTGTGACAAGCCGCCAGTGTTCCGTCTCTTCATGTTGTGCACAGTTCAAACGGAAAATACATCAACAGGCAGACTACAGAAAAGCTTACTATCAAAGGTTAGAGGGGGGCTTTCTCAGAGGGCTTTTTACAGTTTTTCTATTCCCAATTAGCCGTTTAAGTGTACTTATTGAAAGTAGTAATTCTTTCATAGGCCGCCCTTTCTTAGTATTTGACGTTCCTTATATTGCGGTATGAGGCTTCGCAGTAGGTTGCAAACATTCATCACCCATGACTGTCCCCAATTGAGCTCAGAAGCTCAATGTCTATCATGACCTCTCTTTTAGAATGTCCAAGAGCAAGCAAACTATTCCTCCAGGAGAGGGCGCCAACAGACTACTAAAGAGATCATCATTACTCAAAGAAAACCCCAAAAACCAATGCATGATAGGAATAAACAGGTAACTTTCTTTGGAGTGGAAGCGGAGAGATCGCACCAGATGCCAATTCTAGATGTTATCACACCTGTGGTCACTGCAGCAGCAGGTGAATCCACTTTGTCCAAAAGGGATCTATTCCATTCAATTGCAAATGATCTAGATAAGACAGAGAACTGCAGCACGGGGACATAGCCGAGTTGGTCAGGTTGAGTGGTGATGAGTTTGCTATTTGGATGAATAAAGAAAGTCAAAAGTGTGAAAGATAAAAAACAAAAGGAGGAAGTGTGAAAAGTGAATGGGCCAAATTGAGGTGCATATGAAGACGTATGCTTTCTTCCAATTCATTAAATCGGGCTAATATGAATCAGGTGAATTGAGTTCTGCTTTTGGAAACTGGGTTAAGAAGGGGTGCACCGTTCCTGGAGGTACTGCAATACCAGGTCAATGCGTGGAGTGGACAGAGCAAGCTCTTTTTCCATCTCCCTGTTCTAAAAATCCATTTAATATATGGTCCCCAGATAGGGGACGTATCAGATATTAAACTGATAAGAACAGATACTACACTTGATCTTAGCCAAAAGGCCGAGAAGCGATAACCAGAATTGGTTTGGGCCTCGAGTGGCACCCTGGCCTATGCCGGACACATCTTGGGGAGAGAGAGCGAGAGGGAGACAAACCCACGCCTACACAAGACATTTTGTCACCCAAGCCAACCCTTGAAAAGGCTGCTTTGCAGAGCCAAAACAAGAAGAATGGTGCGTTTTGCAGCCGCCGCCCACTGCAATGAATCTGAATAACTCCTCCTTTAGGGCGCAAGCAACTCCCCTCCCCCTTGCAGTCTTTCCAATTCACGATACAAAAAGACGGACAGGACAGGTTGCCTGACTTTCCGTCACTGCCACCCTTTGCCATCCTTACCCGTAGAAAGCCCTTTCATCATCCCCAAACCCTAATCTTTTCCCTTTCCTTCCCAGCCCCCAAACCCTGCCCTCTGTACCTTTCTCACCACCCGCTTCCCTTCTCCTGTCATCCCCCTACCACCCGGGAAAAAAAGAGATTGCCCCCTCCTTCCACTAGCCCACCCTCCCACCCAAAGAACAACTTCTTCTGCGCAGCTTGTTTTCTAGGCAGCAGCGCTATTGTGATGTCATCGGGGGGCATTGTGACAAGCCGCCAGTGTTCCGTCTCTTCATGTTGTGCACAGTTCAAACGGAAAATACATCAACAGGCAGACTACAGAAAAGCTTACTATCAAAGGTTAGAGGGGGGCTTTCTCAGAGGGCTTTTTACAGTTTTTCTATTCCCAATTAGCCGTTTAAGTGTACTTATTGAAAGTAGTAATTCTTTCATAGGCCGCCCTTTCTTAGTATTTGACGTTCCTTATATTGCGGTATGAGGCTTCGCAGTAGGTTGCAAACATTCATCACCCATGACTGTCCCCAATTGAGCTCAGAAGCTCAATGTCTATCATGACCTCTCTTTTAGAATGTCCAAGAGCAAGCAAACTATTCCTCCAGGAGAGGGCGCCAACAGACTACTAAAGAGATCATCATTACTCAAAGAAAACCCCAAAAACCAATGCATGATAGGAATAAACAGGTAACTTTCTTTGGAGTGGAAGCGGAGAGATCGCACCAGATGCCAATTCT
>NW_027441862.1:5000-19918 GCF_048569485.1 Anomaloglossus baeobatrachus | reverse complement strand
TGACAAGAGTATTGGCAACTAATCTGGCCGCCATCCCCTTACTAACCAACACAACTAGAAGTAGCCGAGGGGTGAACTAACATCCTGTGCACCGCGAACCCAGCCGGAGAACTAACTATCCTAAAGGTAGGAAAGATGAATAACTCTCTGCCTCAGTAAATAGACAAGAATAGCAAGCCCCCCACATTCAAAGACTGCGGTGATATAGGAAAAACACAATACACAGGTAGATGACAGGATTAGCAAAAGGTGAGGCCCCCACTGACTAAAATAGGAAAGGACAGGAAAGGGACTGATGGTTGCCAGAGAAAAACCCTGCAAAATACCAACTTCCTGATAGTACAAAAATGCCCTCAGATCGCTCGATCTGAACTCCGTCCTATACCAGGTGCCCTTGTCATACCAATGAACAGAAAACAAGAATTATAACAAATTCAGCAAGCCATAAACACATGGACCCAAAGGAGCCATACTCCACACAGAACTGCAGGGAGTTCCTCAACAATCCACTGAGGGGAAAAATCCCTGGAAGGAAATAAACTGAAACCAACCACAACAAATGACAAACCCAGATAAACAAAAGAACCAGACAATAAATAAAGAGCAAGCACTTATCTGGGGAAGATGTGGTGTAGAGCAGGATTAAGCAGGCTAGAGATACAAAGAACAACTGACATCCGGCAACAGCCTGCAATCAGACCAGGACTTAAATAAGCAGAGAGTTAGCAAAGGAAACACCCACTGCACAACACACCTGATCTCTGTCCAAACCTTTCGTGGCCACCAGAGGGAGCCTCCCAGCAGCCAAAACATAACCAACATTCACAACAGTACCCCCCCCTTGAGGAGGGGTCACCGAACCCTCACCCACGCCACCGGGTCGCTCGGGATGAGCATGATGGAAGGCGCGAACCAACCTGTCCGCATGAATGTCAGAAGCCACAACCCAAGAGTTATCCTCCTGGCCATAACCCTTCCATTTCACAAGGTACTGAAGCTGACGCCTACTGCGACGGGAATCCAGAATTTTTTCAACCTCATACTCCAGATCCCCCTGTACCAAAACAGGGTCAGGAGGTGCTGCTGCAGGAACTGCCGGCTCCACATGTTTCTTCAACAAGGACTTATGAAAAACATTGTGAATCTTAAATGACGCAGGCAGAGTCAAACGGAAAGATACAGGATTAATAATCTCCGAAATCTTATAAAGTCCAATAAATCTGGGCTTAAATTTAGGAGAAGGAACTCTCATAGGAATATTTTTAGAGGACAACCACACCATGTCCCCTACTTTAAACCGGGGACCAACAGTCCGACGCCGGTTGGCAAACTTTTGGGCAGTTTCTTGGGACTGAAACAATTTATCCACTACCTGCCCCCAAATCTGCTGCATTCTGTTGACCACCGAATCCACCCCCGGACAGTCAGATGCCTCAAGCTGCCCTGAGAGGAACCTAGGGTGATACCCAAAATTGCAGAAAAAGGGGGACACCAACGTGGTAGAGCTAGCTCTATTGTTAAGGGCAAATTCAGCCAAAGGCAAAAACGAAACCCAGTCATCCTGATCCGCAGAAACAAAACACCGTAAATAGGTCTCCAGGGTCTGATTAGCCCTTTCAGTCTGACCGTTGGTCTGAGGATGAAACGCCGAGGAGAAAAACAGCTGAACACCCAATTTGGAGCAAAAAATCCTCCAAAACCGGGACACAAACTGCACCCCTCTGTCAGAAACAATGTTTTCGGGAATGCCATGCAAACGAACAACATGTTGGAAAAACAAAGGCACCAACTCTGATGAAGACGGCAACTTAGATAGGGGAACCAAGTGGACCATCTTGGAGAATCTGTCACAGATCACCCAAATCACAGTCATTTTCTGAGAGATGGGAAGCTCTGAAATAAAATCCATAGAGATGTGCGTCCAAGGTTTCTTAGGTACAGGCAAAGGCAATAATAGCCCACTAGAACGTGAACAACAGGGCTTGGACCTAGAACAAACTCCATACGACTGCACAAAACGATGGACATCTCGGGACAGGGAAGGCCACCAAAAAGAGCGTCTAACAAGCTCCCGAGTACCAAAAATGCCAGGATGACCCGTCAAAACAGAGCAATTAACCTCAGAGACAACTCGGTCTCTCCATTGGTCTGGGACAAACAGTTTCCCTGTAGGACATCTCTCAGGTTTATCCCCCTGAAATTCCTCCAGTGCCAACCGCAGATCAGGCGAAATAGCCGAGAAAACTACACCATCATTCAGGATAGTAGACGGTTCGACAACCTCCGAAGAGTCAGCGCAGAAACTCCTGGAAAGGGCATCGGCCTTAACATTCTTGGTGCTCGGCAAAAAAGAGACCACAAAATTAAACCGGGTAAAAAACAAAGCCCACCTGGCCTGCCGAGGATTCAACCTCTTGGCCGATTCCAGATAGATGAGACTCTTGTGGTCCGTAAGCACCACAACTTGATGTCTACCCCCCTCCAACCAATGCCTCCACTCTTCAAATGCCCACTTCATAGCCAATAATTCCCGGTTTCCCACATCATAATTCCGTTCAGAAGGAGCAAACTTCCAAGAGAAGAAGGCACAGGGCTTAAGTTTACCCGAAGTAGCGTCTCGTTGAGACAGAACAGCACCTGCTCCGATCTCTAAGGCATCGATCTCAACTTGAAATGGGCGAGACACATCAGGTTGCTGCAGAACTGGGGCAGAAGTGAATCGCCTTTTAAGCTCCTGGAAGGCCACAATAGCCTCAGGGGTCCAATGCTCAGCATCAGCTCCCTTCTTCGTCAAATCTGTCAGAGGTTTGACAATGGCAGAAAAATTGGCTATCAATTTACGGTAAAAATTAGCAAACCCCAAAAACCGCTGCAGGGATTTTAGAGAAGTCGGTTGCACCCAGTCGTAAATAGCCTGAACCTTAACCGGGTCCATTTCAATAGCGGAGGGAGACAGGATGAAGCCCAAAAAGGAAATCCTTTGTACCCCAAAGAGGCACTTTGACCCCTTAACGTACAGTGCATTATCCTTAAGTATCTGAAAAACATCCCGTACTTGCCCAACATGAGAGTCCCAATCATCAGAAAAAATCAAGATATCATCCAAATACACAATCAAAAATTTACCAATAAGGTCCCGAAAAATATCATTCATGAAGGCCTGGAAGACGGAGGGTGCATTAGTGAGCCCAAAAGGCATCACTAGGTACTCAAAATGCCGCTCAGGAGTATTAAAAGCCGTCTTCCATTCATCACCCTCCTTAATACGGATGAGATTATACGCACCCTTGAGATCCAGTTTCGTAAACCATTTGGCACTCTTCACTCTAGAAAACAGATCAGACATCAGAGGCAAAGGGTACTGATATTTGACCGTAGTTTTATTAAGAAGACGGTAATCAATACAAGGCCTCAACGAACCATCTTTCTTAGCAACAAAGAAGAAGCCAGCACCCAAAGGAGAAGACGAGGGCCGAATGTGCCCCTTCTCCAATGATTCTCTGATGTATGACCGCATGGCATCATGTTCGGGCACAGACAAGTTGAAAATCCGCCCCTTGGGAAATTTACAACCGGGCACCAACTCAATGGCACAGTCACAGTCCTGGTGTGGGGGCAGAGAATCAGATTCCTGGTCATTAAATACATCACGAAAATCAGACAAGAGAGCTGGAACATCAACTGCCTGAGCAGACGTAGACGACACGGAAAGGTCCTGATGCAAACCTTGACAACCCCAACTAGCTACCGACAAGGATCTCCAGTCCAGAACCGGATTATGGGTCTGCAACCACGGAAATCCCAGTACCAAGGTATCCTATAGATTATGCAATACTAAAAATGTACAAGTTTCCTGATGCGCTGGTGCAACTCTCATAGGCACCTGGGTCCAAAATTGGGGTTTATGTTCTGCCAAAGGGGTAGCATCAATGCCCCTTAAAGGAATAGGAGTTTGCAAAGGAACCATGGGAAAACCACAATCCCTAGCAAACCCAAAATCCATCAAATTGAGCGCTGCCCCTGAGTCCACAAAGGCAAATGCAGAAAAGGAAGACAATGAGCAAATCAATGTGCAAGACAAAAGAAACTTTGGTTGCAAAGAAGCCAAAGTAACAGAAGTGGCCAATCTCCTTTCACGATTAGGGCAGACAGAGATGTTATGAGAAGTGTCTCCACAATAGAAGCACAGTCTATTCTTCCGTCTGAACCCCTGCCGACTAGCATTAGAAAGGACCCTATCACACTCCATAGGCTCTAAAGGCTGTTCCACAGGCACAAAACCAGCAGGTATCTTCCTGCGCTCACGTAAACGCCTATCAATCTGAATGGCCAAGGTCATAGAGGCATCAAGACCAGAAGGGACGGGAAATCCTACTATTACATCCTTCACAGCATCCGCAATACCCTTGTGAAAAAGAGCCGCAAGCGCATCATCATTCCATTTGGTAAGGACCGCCCACTTACAAAATTTCTGACAAAACGTTTCTGCAGAATCCAAACCCTGAGTTAAGGACAACAAGACCTTTTCTGCTTGGTCCACAATATTGGGTTCGTCATATAATAATCCCAAGGCCTGAATCCACATCATTGAGAATCGGATCATCAGACGCTAAAGAGAAGGCCCAGTCCTGAGGGTCACCACGCAGCAAGGAGATGACAATCTTAACCTGCTGTACGGGATTCCCTGAGGACTTAGGGCGCAGGTCAAAAAATAATTTACAATTATTTTTGAAGCTCAAAAATCTCGATCTATCTCCCGAAAAAAATTCAGGAACAGGAATCTTAGGCTCTGCAAGGGGAGTCTGTGCAAGATAAGACTCTATACGACGAACCTTAGCATCAAGATGAGCAACACGCTCACCCAATTCATCCATGCTAGAAAAAGAAATCTTCCACAGAACCCAAAGAAGAAGAGGAAAAAGAGTACCCTTTAAATTTGTTGGCCGGATGTACTGTTATGATCCGGAACCATGGAAGACCACCACAAATCATTGGCAAAAAAGGTGACAAGAGTATTGGCAACTAATCTGGCCGCCATCCCCTTACTAACCAACACAACTAGAAGTAGCCGAGGGGTGAACTAACATCCTGTGCACCGCGAACCCAGCCGGAGAACTAACTATCCTAAAGGTAGGAAAGATGAATAACTCTCTGCCTCAGAAAATAGACAAGAATAGCAAGCCCCCCACATTCAAAGACTGCGGTGATATAGGAAAAACACAATACACAGGTAGATGACAGGATTAGCAAAAGGTGAGGCCCCCGCTGACTAAAATAGGAAAGGACAGGAAAGGGACTGATGGTTGCCAGAGAAAAACCCTGCAAAATACCAACTTCCTGATAGTACAAAAATGCCCTCAGATCGCTCGATCTGAACTCCGTCCTATACCAGGTGCCCTTGTCATACCAATGAACAGAAAACAAGAATTATAACAAATTCAGCAAGCCATAAACACATGGACCCAAAGGAGCCATACTCCACACAGAACTGCAGGGAGTTCCTCAACAATCCACTGAGGGGAAAAATCCCTGGAAGGAAATAAACAAACCAACCACAACAAATGACAAACCCAGATAAACAAAAGAACCAGACAATAAATAAAGAGCAAGCACTTATCTGGGGAAGATGTGGTGTAGAGCAGGATTAAGCAGGCTAGAGATACAAAGAACAACTGACATCCGGCAACAGCCTGCAATCAGACCAGGACTTAAATAAGCAGAGAGTTAGCAAAGGAAACACCCACTGCACAACACACCTGATCTCTGTCCAAACCTTTCCTGGCCACCAGAGGGAGCCTCCCAGCAGCCAAAACATAACCAACATTCACAACAGCAGGCTGAATAATAGACTGTGGGCCTTAGCACTCTTAGTGCCCTTAGAATTCTGCATGTTCCTAATATGAGTATGCCAGGAGGGGGAGCAATGCTCAGCAGAGCTACAAGTGAAGCAAGCACCTCACCAGAATCAGCCGATGGCCCTGTCCTCAGGAAGGATTAAGCTCTATGGAGATCTTTGCACGCTTTCCTGGGGGGGTGGGGCTTATCGCTAAAAGAGCGCGAAGATGAAGTCAGTGTGCCCCCCTGCTGTGGGTAGTAAAAAACGGCAGGAAGGGAGCTTCTGATAGTTTTTCTCCCTCTCCCTCCAGTCAGAACACAGCTTAACAGCTTATCACTGGTGGTTATCAGCCGACTTTTCTGCTAGAGCAAATAAACAGAGCAAATAAACAGCATGGGTCCCTGAGCCCTGGGCCCTCCCCCTGCCACCGTGAAATTATCTGCAGGACTTTCTGCAAACAGGAGTGACTTCCCCCCTCCTCCAGCCAGTAAGCTAGAGAAAAGATAACACTGTGTGCAGGATCCTTGGGGCTCTCTTCCTTGCACTCAGCAAGGGACTTTCTCATAATAAATACTGTAAATGTCCTGGGAGCCTTTCCTGCAGCGTCTTTTCTCCCTTTGTCTGGGAAACCAGTCAGGGGGTGTTACGGGGGGCTGTCTGATAATAAACCTAAAGGAATGTCAGACAGTCAGGGTCCACCGTGCAAAGACTCTGCTGCAGACTATGGCAGAGGATAAGGGGTATATAAGTGTGCCACTGTAAAAAATAATAGCACAAGTGCAGAGTGCAATACCTCTGTTAAACTCACAGAGGAATATAATTAGAAAATAAAGCAATTCCTCTCTTACTTGGAGGGTGTGTGGAATGGTCTCTGTTAAAGATCACAGAGACAAAAGCAGTGAGTGGGAAATGGCACCTACCTAGGTCCGTTCCTCTAGTGGTGCCAGGAGACGGGCAGCAGCGTAAGCCGCACAAAGCTCCTACCTGCGTTCGCTCCACTAGTGTGCGAGGACACAAACCACTAGATATGGCACCTGCCTAGGTCCGCTCTTCTAGTGGTGCAAAAGAGACGGACAGCAGCGTAAGCCGCACAAAGCTCCTACCTGCGTTCGCTCCACTAGTGTGCGAGGACACGAACCACTAGATATGGCACCTGCCTAGGTCCGCTCTTCTAGTGGTGCAAAAGAGACGGACAGCAGCATAGGCCGCACAAAGCTCCTACCTCTGTTCGCTCCCCTAGTGTGCGAGGATACGAACAACTGCCAGACGCAGTATAAGGAACGTTACCCTAGCAGCAACGTCCACCTACGAGTAGAATCACAAGGCCCAGCCAGACCATGTGCCTCAGGCACCTGCCTATGTCCGCTCCACTAAGAGGTAAGGATACGGACTGCAGCCGAAGCTGTAAGGTATAAGAACGCTACCCTGCCGGTAGCGCTCACCTAACATAGACAGAGAGATGCCTAGAGGGACGTGCACAGGGCGTCTACCCTCATGCATGAACCAAGAGGACTGAGCGCCGGGCGGCGTGCGTCAGGGTCTTATATAGACTCTGTGCCTCATCCAAGATGGGAGGACACCAGAGCCAATCCGCTGCCAGAATGACAGCAATGACGTCACGCTGGCCTATCACCGAGCAAAGCGTCACAAGCACATGACCAGCGACCAATCGGCATAGAAGGTGTTAGAGACATGCGACCACATGTCACAAGCACATGACCAGTGGCCAATCCGCTTAGAAGGTGTCAGAGACATGTGACCTCGTGTCAGCAATGATGTCACCCGCACATGTGCAATGGCTTCAAGATAGGACTTAGTCTCCAGCGCTTGCACATGTGCAGTAGCAAGAAATCCAGATATAGTCTCCAGAGCCACAGCAACCGTAACAGGGGGGATCTCACCTTAATCACTGCTTCAGTCCAGGCAGTGAAAATAGCAGAGTCAGCTTGCTGTGTCCGGTCACACCGGTGCCATATTCAACTCAGAGCCTGCAAAGAGGGGCTGAGGAATTGGTGCCATATTCAACTCAGAGCCTGCAAAGAAGGGCTGAGGAATTGGGCTATAGGGGCACAGGCCTCTACCCTGGGCTTTGGAAAATCGGTGTCTGTGGAACCCGTCGTCCAGCCCAGGATCCAGCGTCGCAGGAGGGCGTACGTGGAGGCGACACGCCACGTTCCCGTCCGTTGATGGTAGTGGGAGATCGGTCCCAAAAGGAAACCGTCGCCCTCAAAAAATAACAAACCTTGAAAGGAAGTGCCCCCTACAGACACTAAGCTAAAACTGAGGTTGCCTGGCCCGGCCAGGGGGTGTATACTGCAGAGGAGGAGCTATGCTTTTGCATCTACTTAGTGTCCTCCTATGGATAGGCAGCATAACACCCCATGGTCCTGTGTCCCCCAATGAGGCGTCAGAGAAATGGCAATTAGCAGAAGGGCATGAACTTGCATATACAAAAAGAAGGGGATCACCAGAAATATCCAATTATAAATTTATTTACACATATGCCTAAAAAACATGTTAAAACAATTAAAAAGGCCCATGGCTTACAAGGGCCAGATAACATTGAAAGAGGGCTGACTAGTCTGGGCAAATAACGTCCCTTCGACTAGTCAAAGGCCTGATTAACATAGGAACAGAGCACTTTATAAATAGTTTTTGTAAAACATTGATTTTAGTAAATAGCATTGTACAGGGCTGGTTAGGCAGGAAATTTTGGCACACAAATGTAAATACTGCTGGGTTGGAGGGCATAGGAGAGCTGACAAATTCCCTTTTAAAAAAAGAAACAAAACCAAACAACGCAACAGAAAAGCAGTATAAGCAAGAGAAATTGAGGTTGCAAATTTGAAACACATACCACAGGTATGTGTTTCGCATACCATCCGCTTTGTTTTCTTGGGTGTGAATGGTTGTATTCAATAGAGCTAGCTTACTATACATAGATACACGTAGCCGCTTGGTAAACTGGCACATTGAATTGAATTGATTTCTTTAGAGTAATGATGCAAAACAGTCTTTTTTGACAGACGGATTATATTACTAACATTTGTATGAAGCTGTTTCGAAAAAAAAAAAAAAAGTTTGTGTCCTAGAAGTGAGACCCCTACAGATCAGTCAAGTGTTGCATAAGTGTTGCCTTAACAATTTTCCTATTGCGAAGGAAACCCTTTAGGCTACGTTCCCACTATGCACCAATTAAGTAAATTAGGCTACCTGCAGTTTTGAGTGCAATTTTTGCACGCATTTTACAACATTTTTGACACTGTGGTTTTTATCAGTTTTTGGTATGTCATGTTTTAAATAAAGCTTCTTTGTTTTTCATACTTTCTGTTATTTGGCATTTTATAAAACTTCATGTGCAAAAACACACAAAAAATGTATATGGATTTTTTTACCTAAAGATTTTCCATATCCAATGCAATTCCATAGGGAAAATCCGCACATATAACTCGGTGTATTCTCAAGAAAAATGGACGTTGCAGATTTCAAAACACGTACCTGTCAGGGCCAGGCGGTCGGGCAGACCCAGGAGGTGGATCCACTGGGCCGAACTCTAAGATGGTGGTAAGGAGTCCGGTAGCTGAAGCAGTATGGGCAGTAGAACAGTCCGTGCAAGAGAGCGTAACGAAGAAGTCCCTGGGACCACGGAGTCACGGATGATAGTCCGGGTGACGTAGCTCAGGTTCGGAAGCCGAGATGATGTCAGGCGGGGTCCGGAACCTTTTGGAGCAAGATGACGGGTCACCGCAGGGATCCGAGATGGTACGGACTGTCAGATGGCAGACGGACAGCGTGCGGGGTTCCGGATTCAGCAGGACCGGATGGCGAGGCAGGATCAGCTCTAGAAGAGAGATACGTGAGTATGGCAAGAAGATACAAGGAGACCTGACTCCTAGCTTGGAAAACACGAAGATCAGGCCCCGCCCCCTTGGACAATAACCCCCTTTATACCCTGTACCTGTTCAACCTCATTTCCTGTTAATGGACGCTGGCCCTTTAAGAAAGGGTCAGTGACCGCGCGCGCGCCCTAATGCGCATGCGCGCCGCCCGGGTGCCAGAAGCCAGGGAAGGAGGCTGAGAGGAGGACGCAGGGGAGCCGGCCAGGTCCTGGGAAGCCGTCGGGCGCCGGAATCGGGCACCAGGGGGCCTGGGAAGGACGGGCACCGGAGGCTGGAGAGCGGGGAGCGTGGCAGGTGAGCCGGGAAGCGGGGGTGAGGACCCGGGGAGCGTGACAGTACCCCCCCCCCACGCCCCCCTCCCCGCAACCGGGACATGAAGGCACGGATAAGAGGAGTGCCCACGTTCTCCCTGGGCTCCCAGGACCTATCCTCAGGACCATACCCTTCCCAGTCCACCAGGAAGAACTGTCGACCCCGTACGGTCTTCATGGCCACGATATCCCTTACCGCATAGATGTCGTCATCGGCAATAGGTGGAGGAGCCGGACTGGCAGTAGCGGAGAAGGGACCAAGGACAACCGGTTTGAGCAGGGAGACGTGGAACGAGTTGGGTATCCTCATCGTGGCCGGGAGCTGTAGCTTGTAGGAGACCTCATTGATCTTGCGGAGGACCTTAAACGGCCCGATGTAGCGAGGACCCAGCTTGTAGGATGGAATCTTCAACCGGATGTACTGGGAAGCAAGCCAGACCAGGTCACCAGGAGAGAAACGCGGAGGGTCCAGACGCCTCTTGTCAGCGTGTTTCTTCATCCGCTGGGAAGCGCGTCCAAGGGACGCCTTGACAGAGTCCCAAATGGTAGCGAAGTCACGGGCTACAGTATCAGCCGCAGGGACATCCGAAGAAGGGGATATAGGCAATGGGACGGAGGGCTGAAGTCCGTAAACGACATGGAAGGGAGATTTGGAGGATGACTCACTGATGTGGTGGTTATGTGAGAATTCAGCCCAAGGCAGAAGCGTGGACCAGTCGTCGTGATGGGCGTTGACATAGTGACGTAAGAAGGAGGTCAAGATTTGATTGACCCTCTCCACTTGGCCATTAGACTGAGGATGGTAAGCAGAAGAAAAGTCCAGAGTCACTCCCAGATGTTTGCAGAGCGCCCTCCAGAAGCGGGAGGTGAACTGAGTTCCTCTGTCGGACACGATGTGGGATGGAAAGCCATGCAAGCGGAAGATGTGATGTATATAGGCTTCCGCGAGTTCCTGAGCAGAGGGCAGTCCAGCCATAGGGACGAAGTGAGCCATTTTGGAGAACCGGTCCACCACGACCCATATGACTGTGTGTCCGGAGGATAATGGCAAGTCCGTAATAAAATCCATCGCTATGTGTTGCCACGGAACTGAGGGTATCGGCAGAGGCAGAAGACGGCCATAGGGCAGGTGTTTGGGCGTCTTGTTCCTGGCACAAGAGGAGCAGGCAGAGACAAAAGCAGCGACGTCCGTGCGAAGGGATGGCCACCAGTAATGGCGTACAATCGCACCCCATGTTCTCTTCTGGCCTGCATGACCGGCTGTTTTTGAGGCATGACCCCAGTGTAACACTTTTTGCCTGTCTGTCTCAGAGACATAGGTCTTCCCGGGCGGTATCTGGGCCAGGGTGACAGGGGCCACCGGAATAATCTTGCTAGGAGAGATGATAGGTTGGGTAGTCTCTTCCTCCTGCTCCATGGGCATGAAAGACCTAGACAAGGCATCAGCGCGTACATTCTTGTCCGCGGGTCGGAAATGGAGCTGGAAGTCAAACCTGGCAAAGAATAAGGACCACCTGGCTTGCCGTGGGTTCAGTCGCTGAGCGGACCGCAAGTATTCCAGGTTCTTGTGGTCCGTGTAGATAATCACGGGGTACACTGCTCCTTCCAGGAGGTAGCGCCACTCCTCCAGAGCCAGTTTGACCGCCAATAGTTCTCGGTCACCGATGGTGTAATTACGTTCAGGTGCTGAGAAGCTCTTGGAGAAAAAACCGCAAGTCACCATCTTGCCGGAGGAGGACTTCTGCATGAGCACTGCTCCGGCTCCCGAGGAGGAGGCATCCACCTCCAAGGTGAACTGGCGGTTTAACTCCGGACGGTGGAGTACAGGAGCGGAGGCAAATGCTCGCTTCAGTGAGCAAAACGCGGCGTCGGCCGTAGGTGACCAGTCCTTTGGATTAGCCTCCTTTTTGGTCAAAGCGGAGAGAGGAGCAGTCAGGGCAGAGAAGTGAGGGATAAACTGGCGGTAGTAGTTGGCGAATCCCAGGAACCGTTGGATTGCCTTCAGTCCAGAAGGGGGAGGCCAGTTGAGTATGGAGGAGACCTTCTTTGGATCCATTTGCAGTCCAGTACCCGAGATGATGTATCCCAGGAAAGGAAGAGAAGACTGCTCAAAGACACACTTCTCATATTTGGCGTAGAGACGATTCTCTCTCAGTCTTTGTAGAACCAGCTGTACGTTCTCTCTGTGGGTCTGGAGGTCCGGAGAGAAGATAAGGATGTCATCCAGATAAACTACTACACAGATGTAGAGGAGGTCCCGGAATATGTCGTTCACCAATTCTTGGAAGACTGCTGGTGCGTTACACAAGCCGAAGGGCATCACGCAGTATTCATAGTGCCCATCGCGAGTATTAAACGCGGTCTTCCATTCGTCCCCAGAGCGGATACGAACTAGGTTGTAGGCACCCCGCAGATCCAGCTTGGTGAACACACGGGCTCCTCTGAGCCGGTCGAACAATTCGGGGATGAGCGGCAGAGGGTACTTGTTTTTGACGGTGATCTGATTCAGACCCCGGTAGTCGATGCATGGGCGTAGGTCACCCTCTTTCTTCTTAACGAAGAAGAAGCCTGCTCCCGCAGGAGAGGAGGATCTCCGGATGAATCCCTTTGCCAGGCTCTCTGTGATGTAGGTAGACATGGCCCTGGTTTCGGCTGGAGACAACGGATATATCCGTCCTCGAGGTGGTGTTGTTCCTGGGAGCAGGTCGATGGCACAATCGTAGGGACGGTGTGGCGGAAGTACCTCAGACTCCTTCTTGTCAAAGACGTCTGCGAAGGACCAATAGGCCGAGGGCAGTTCCGGTAGGTTCTCTGGAACCGGAGGTCGTCGGATAGGTTGTATGGACTTCAGACACTTCTCATGACAAGCAGGACCCCATCGGGTGATTTCGCCAGTACCCCAGCTGACTGATGGTTCGTGTGTCCGCAACCAGGGAAGTCCCAGCAGGATTTGATGGGACATGTGTGGAAGGACGTAGAGAGCGATGTTCTCGGTGTGCAGGGCACCGATACGCAGTTCGACCGGTCTGGTGACCCAGGAGATGGTATCAGATAGGGGTCTCCCATCCACCGAGGCAATCACTAGGGGCTTCTCGAGTAGAGTAACAGGCAGCTGGTACTTGTCCACAGTGGCCTGCTGGATGAAATTGCCTGCTGCTCCAGAGTCGAGGTATGCCTCAGCCGTAAACCGCGTCTCTCCCGTTGACACTTGCACGGTCCACATAACCGGGTCTGAGAGAGTCCCAGCACCTAGGGTGGCCTCTCCTACCAACCCTAGGCTTTGGAGTTTCCCGGCCTTTCTGGACAGGAGCGTAGGAGGTGTGTTCCATCTCCGCAGTAAAAGCAGAGACCCTTGGCGAGCCGCTCTGCTCGACGTTGTTCAGACTGTCGTACTCGGTCGATCTGCATGGGCTCGTGGACGGGAATCCCAGCTGTTGATGACTGAGGTACGGAGGGCTTCTGTGGAGGAGAGGAATGCCGTACCGTACGTCTCTCACGAGACAGCTCTTTGGAGCGCTCCTGAAAACGAATGTCCACTCGAGTTGCTAGGGCAATCAGGGCATCTAGGGTGGAGGGCACGTCACGACCCGCCAACTCATCTTTGATGCGACTCGAGAGTCCTTCCCAGAAGGCGGCTGTTAGGGCCTCATTATTCCACCCGAGTTCTGAAGCCAAAGTGCGGAAACGGATGGCGTATTGGCCCACCGTCAGTGTTCCTTGACGTAATCGGAGAAGGGATGAAGCAGACGCAGAGGCGCGTCCCGGCTCGTCAAAGGTGCTGCGAAAGGCCTGCAGGAACTCTTGAAGAACCTTGGTCATAGGATCCTCCTTCTCCCACAACGGGTTCATCCACGCCAGTGCCTCGCCCTCCAGGTGAGACATGATGAAGGCGACCTTGGCTTGGTCGGAGGCAAACAGATGTGGCAGCTGCGTGAAATGGAGGGAGCATTGGTTTATAAACCCCCTGCAGGTCTTGGGATCTCCGGCGTACCGGGGTGGTGAGGCCAAACGCAGTCTGGAAGCATCCGAAGAGACAGCCACGGGAGCGGGGGACGTGGCTTGACTAGTGGCGGCTTGGGATGTTGAAGACGTGACTGCCGCTTGTAGCGTGGTCAGGCGGGTGTCCACGGAAGTCATAAAGTTCAGCATGCGGGTCTGGACTTCACGCTGGCGTTGGAGTTCCTCTTGCAAGGCCGCTAGTGCTGCAGCGGGATCCATGGCCTGATCTTACTGTCAGGGCCAGGCGGTCGGGCAGACCCAGGAGGTGGATCCACTGGGCCGAACTCTAAGATGGTGGTAAGGAGTCCGGTAGCTGAAGCAGTATGGGCAGTAGAACAGTCCGTGCAAAAGAGCGTAACGAAGAAGTCCCTGGGACCACGGAGTCACGGATGATAGTCCGGGTGACGTAGCTCAGGTTCGGAAGCCGAGATGATGTCAGGCGGGGTCCGGAACCTTTTGGAGCAAGATGACGGGTCACCGCAGGGATCCGAGATGGTACGGACTGTCAGATGGCAGACGGACAGCGTGCGGGGTTCCGGATTCAGCAGGACCGGATGGCGAGGCAGGATCAGCTCTAGAAGAGAGATACGTGAGTATGGCAAGAAGATACAAGGAGACCTGACTCCTAGCTTGGAAAACACGAAGATCAGGCCCCGCCCCCTTGGACAATAACCCCCTTTATACCCTGTACCTGTTCAACCTCATTTCCTGTTAATGGACGCTGGCCCTTTAAGAAAGGGTCAGTGACCGCGCGCGCGCCCTAATGCGCATGCGCGCCGCCCGGGTGCCAGAAGCCAGGGAAGGAGGCTGAGAGGAGGACGCAGGGGAGCCGGCCAGGTCCTGGGAAGCCGTCGGGCGCCGGAATCGGGCACC
>NW_027441861.1:0-20258 GCF_048569485.1 Anomaloglossus baeobatrachus | reverse complement strand
ACCCCCTGCCGCCTGTCTGTGCGGGCGCCCCCCTGCCGCCTGTCTGTGCCGGCGCCCCCCTGCCGCCTGTCTGTGCGGGCGCCCCCCTGCCGCCTGTCTGTGCGGGCGCCCCCCTGCCGCCTGTCTGTGCGGGCGCCCCCCCCGCCGCCTGTCTGTGCGGGCGCCCCCCTGCCGCCTGTCTGTGCGGGCGCCCCCCCTGCCGCCTGTCTGTGCGGGCGCCCCCCTGCCGCCTGTCTGTGCGGGCGCCCCCCTGCCGCCTGTCTGTGCGGGGCGCCCCCCTGCCGCCTGTCTGTGCGGGCGCCCCCCCTGCCGCCTCATTGTGCGGGCGCCCCCCTGCCGCCTCTCTCTGCGGGCGGCTGGCCGCCTCTCTGTGCGGGCGGCCCGCCGCCTGTCTGTGAAGGCGGCCGGCCGCCTGTCTGTGAAGGCGACCGGCCGCCTCACTGTGGCTGCCTGCGTGTCCGTGCTGGAGGCCCGCCGGCTGCCTGCGTGTCCGTGCTGGAGGCCCGCCGGCTGCCTGCGTGTCCGTGCTGGAGGCCCGCTGGCTGCCTGCGTGTCCGTGCTGGAGGCCCGCCGGCTGCCTGCGTGTTTGTGCTGAATGGGTGTGGATGGGGAGTGGATATGGGCGTGACTGTGAAATGGGTGTGGTTAGGGGGCGTGGCCTAAAAATTTGCCGCGGCGCGCTACGCGCGCCGCAAACTTTGTCCCTCTTTTCCTTCTTTAAAAGTTGGGAGGTATGGTGAAATGCAGGGAGGAAATCCCTGACCTGGGCTACACAGACGCTGTTGCTGTTTGCAGGACCTGTCACCTATGGCTCTCTGACCCTGCCGCTTTGAGCCCTTAAAAGGACTGCTAGAATGTGCTCTCCCTAAGCTGTCTAACGCTGTGTATGCAGCGCATACAGCTGTATCGGCTATAGGACTCAGGAGGACGGAGCTGCGACACTGATGTCTGACACCAAAGACGCAGAAGGCAGATAATGGCGTTCGTGAAGAAAATGTCCGGTTTTATAATGCAGGGACATGTGACATGCAGATCCTATCACACATGCCGTTGCTTCTCTGGCTCAAAGTCCACTTAGCTGTGTGTGTGTCTGTGATTGGCTGACATGCTGGCCCGCCCCACAAGACGCGCGCGCTTAGGGAAGGAAGACAAGAAAAAAAAAAAAAAATGGCGATCGCCATTATAGAAACAGCAGTGATCTGAAGGCGCTGTTCACGCACACTATACACTGAAATGTGATAATAGTTTGATTCACAGAGTGACTTACACTATTACAGCAGAAACCAAGCTAGGATTTAGCTGTTTTTTTGCTGCTAGAACCGTTCTCGAACGTTTCTAGAACTATCGAGCTTTTGCAAAAAGCTCGAGTTCTAGTTCGATCTAGAACATGCCCCAAAATCACTCGAGCCTAGAACTGGAGAACCACGAACCACGAACCGCGCTCAACTCTATTAAAGATGAATGCAACCAAAGGAAACTGCAATAATGGATTATCTATAGAAAACCAAGACCATATGGATGATGAAATAATCTAGATATGGTCTGGTAGGTTAAACAATCTGGACATTCCAAGAACAATGCATACGTATAACACAACACAAAGTTTATTTTATTGAGCAGAGCTGAGTTCCATTGGACTGAGCGCTGCTCTGTATTTCACAGTACAGTACAAAGAAAATAAAATCTTACGTGATCAGGTGTCATTCAGTTCTATGTGTCCATAAACATATGAGCCAAAGTAACAATGAAATTGATGCTACATCTGTGCTTTGTATTTCAGCCCTATGTATCTGATAGCTTAGCTTCACCACTTGCCTGTGCAAAGCAGACAAAGTGCCTTATAGCCCTTTTTCTATGGGTTACGTGAACCTCCACTGGGCTTTCTCTATAGTGAATTAGAGAAGCATCAAACAAGTGAGGTGGGAACAACCAGGGTATAATAAAACCCCTCTCCAGGATGGTACGTTGCGAAAACATGAACCAGCAATAGTACATGACTCTCCTGAAAATTGCCTTTCCATTTTTTCGATGCATTGTACTATGATT
The DNA here is from genome assembly GCF_048569485.1 of Anomaloglossus baeobatrachus. Taxonomy (NCBI): domain Eukaryota; kingdom Metazoa; phylum Chordata; class Amphibia; order Anura; family Aromobatidae; genus Anomaloglossus; species Anomaloglossus baeobatrachus. Next base: position 18,212 of record NW_027441861.1, on the reverse strand, counting down.
ATGATAGATTTATCTTCAGTTCTACTAAATGTAAAGCCACACAACAATTGTCACATGGAATTTTACACAAAACGTCCCGACTGTGATGGCGGCATCAGATGCTGTTCACATTGCAGATTCTGACACTCCACCCAATGGGTTCTCTGGTGTTCCTGATCTACACAGGCAGACATTGGCATCAACTAGCTGTGTGCTCAGTCATATAAAGGCTAACGAGAGTTAACCTCTGCGAACCTGCTTGTTAGGCTTCTGAGACCACATTTTGCAAGGAAGCCTATCACATCTGCTCCTCTCATACTTAGGTAGGAGAAAATCTTCCACCCCCTCCAACTATAGTTTTTGCTATGTTCATTTGTGTGCTGTGGTGTCCCAGATTTGCTGGAGAAAGTGTTGCTTTATGCTTGGTGTTGTTTTGGAATTACCTGTTGCCTTGTTGGTTCCCCCTGCTCTTATTTTCCTCCCAACCTCTGTGTGCATGCTGTGTGTCCGAGTTTTGTTTTCCCAGTTTGTCTATTTTAGTGGGTTGTGTCACACTCTTTTACGATCACCCCTTGGGGAGAGAATATAAAATCAGGGCTGGTCAGGAGCAGGGCCAGGAAGGAGATTCAGACATCCCCACCATTAGGGGTATCTCTGAGAATAGGGATAGCACAGGGCCCTCTGAGAGTCATCTTAGGGGTCCTGGTTTCCCGCTATCAACATAGTTTCACATGAAAACTATCAAGCATTATTTTGTAGTGAATTGACAAATTCATCAAAACAGATCCTCTTCACCTGAATTTGTTTATGTGACGCCCTGGCAAAACCAGGTGGTCACACAGTTTACGCCCCCGCATAACACCTCTCCCACACAGGGTTAAACCAGCCGACAAAATCCTAGTCACCCCTCTCAGGGAAGGACAGACACACCAGTGGGCGGGACTAGGCTGAAGGAGAACGCCATCCTAGGGGTCTGGAGAGCCCGGGGCAGGAAAACAGTCAGTCTAAGTTCAGTCTAAGTCGAGTTGAGGAGAGGAGTGGAGTAGTAGAGAGTTCAAGTTGACAGACGTCAGGGTTGGAGCCCCGGCGTGCTGGCTAGGTGGCAGACAGTGGTCAGTGCCAGCAGGAGACGGGAAGACAGCTGCCGGAGATCTGAGGTGGACTGGGGCAGGGTTGTAGCCTGCTGGTACTGACACCTGAGAACTGACCCGGAAACCATGCACAAAAGGGGGTACTTGGATCCTGAAGCCAGGACCGGCACCAACGGCCTAGTTAATTAACCAATTGAGGGCAGGATTTTAGGTCCTGTCCCAACCTAAGTCCCGAAGAGTAGACAACCACCCACCGAGAAAGATAGGGCATCCGCTAGGGCCCGGTAGATCCCACGGGTCAGCGTCTGACGGGCACGGCTCCCAACCAAAGGACCGGGATCGGACTCCTGCGTTACACACCGGGAAGTCCATCACAGAAAACACTGAGTGCAGAGGAAAGGGGCATTGACCACCGGCCCGGGTGTGGGACCAGAAATACACCCCCGGCCGCGGCAGCCGGCCACATAACCTTGGTTTACCAAAGGACTTGTGTGATTTGTTCAACCGTGAGTAATATCCCCGGCCTGACCGGGTGCGCCGGCCCCTGCCGTTACCATCCCCTGCACAGAGACATTGGGCCCCGGGGCATCCATCCCTGCCCACGGAGGGGTTGACATCCAGCTGCTAGCCCATCGCCCCGGGAGTCTCACAGTGGCAGCGGTGGTGCTACACCTCACCACACACTGTGGGTGGCGTCACAGACAGTTTTCAATAACACCCGTACAAATACGTCCCCATTTATTCGAAGTGACTGCACGACCCCCAGGTCCGGTAGAGTCCCTCGAGCCATACCACAGATCCGGATCTGAGGAACACCAGCTGCTGGCGTGGGGGCGGCACACCTCGACACTTGGTGTCACAAACAGGATACTTACCCATCCACTTACCTGGTGGAAGTGCACCTTGTTCTGGACAGTCAGCGGTGCTCTGCTGCACAATTTTGAAAAATTGCCATTTTTGCCGCCATTTTTAGGCGTGAAAAACAACAACCCAGCGTCTTCTTGCCCGAGAAAGGGCACGAAGTTGAAGCCCCGACCCCTGGGAACACGGCCGGAAGGAAGACCCGGAGGCCGAAAACGAAACTAGCAAGCCACGTCTAGAGACTGCTCCCGAAGAACCAGGGGGCCGGGCGAGAATTGCGGCATGTGATCCGAGGAGATAAGAGGCAGAAACACCAGGACTCTGCCATCTTCTGTTCCTGGACACTATCTCGAGAGGATGTCTGCCCAGTCCGGCAACCCGATGATTGAGGAGCCGGCTCCCGGGACTGCTGAATGGGTGGAAGTCCAGACTAGAGTTGAGCGATGTTTGAGGTTCGCCAATTTCATGTTCGAGTGATTTTGGGGAGTGTTCGAGTCGTTTGTCGAACTCGAACTCAATCAGGTATTCTGTGCCTTCCCCGCCCACCGGCGCCCATGATTGGTTGCAGTCAGACATGCCCCCACGATGAGTGACAGCTGTCTCACTGCAACTAATCACAGCTGCTGGTGGGCGGGTCTATATCGTGCAGTAAAATAAATAAATAAATAGTTAAAAAAAATGCGGTTCCCCCCAATTTTGATACCAGCCAGGATAAAGCCACACGGTTGGAGGCTGGTATTGTCAGGATGGAGAGCTCCACGTTATTGGGAGCCGACCACCCTAGCAATATCACCCAACAGCCGCTCGAAGTTGCCGCATCCATTAGATGCGGCAGTCCCGGGACTCTACCCAGCTCATCCCAAATTGCCCTGGTGCGGTGGAAATCGAGGTAATAACGGGGTTAATCATGACAAGCGTCTCCTCGAGACACCTTCCATGATTAACCTGTAAGTGAAAGTAAAGAAACACACACAGCGAAAAATCCTTTATTTGGAATAAAAGACAAAAAAACCCCTAATTTACCTCTTTATTAATCCCCAAACAACAATCCAGGTCAGAAGTAATCCACACAACACTGTCAGCTCTGCTACATGAAGATAACAGGGAGCCCCGTAGAACACGAGCGCTCTGTGTCCTCTACACGCAGCACCTGAAGTGAGCCGCGCTGTCACTGGAGACTTCACTCTGCAATGCAGAGGTCAAGATAACCAAATCTTCCTATGTTTCTCATTAGAAGCAGTGGCTCAATGGTTAGAGCTACTGCCTAGGGAGCATTACTTCACAAGTTCAAGTCCCGGCCGTCCTGGTAAAGAATTTAAATTATTATTTAGTTATAATTATAATTTAATTTAATTTAATGATGCACTGAAGGGAGGAGCCGGACATCAGCTGTGAGCCGCGGGCCACACCTCTAAAATCGGAGCAGTTCACGGAATGAGGCTGCATTGCTCTCTCCTCTCTCTCTCCTCTCTCTCTTCTCTCTCCTCTCTCTCTCTTCTCTCTCTTGTTCTCTCTCTTTCTCTCTCTCTTCTCTCCTCTCTCTCTTCTCTCTCTTTCTCTCTCTTGTTTTCTCTCTCTTGCTCTCTCTCTCTCTCTTGTTCTCTCTCTCTTGCTTTTTCTCTTTCTCTCTTTCTCTCTCTTTTTCTCTCTTTCTCTCTTTCCTCTCTCTTTCTCTCTCTTGTTCTCTCTCTCTTGTTCTCGCTCTCCTCTCTCTTTCTCTCTCTTTTTCTCTCCTCCCCTCTCTCTTCTCTCTCTCTCTCCCTCTCTCTTCTCTCTCCTCTTTCTCTTCTCTCCTCTTCTCTCTCTCTTCTCTCCTCTTCTCTCTCTTCTTTCCCTCTCTTTTCTCTTTTCTCTCTCTTTTCTCTCTCTTTTCTCTCCTCCTCTCTCTCTTCTCTTTTCTCTCTCATGTTCTCTCTCTCTTGTTCTCTCTCTTTCTCTCTCTATATTTCTCTCCCTCTTTCTCTCTCTTTCTCTTTTCTTCTATCTCTTCTCTCCTCTTCTCTCTCTCTTCTCTCTCTCTTCTCTCTCTCTCCCTCTCTATTCTCTTTTCTCTCTCCCTCTCTCTCTTCTCTTTTCTCTGTCTTTTCTCTCTCTTTTCTCTCTCTCAGACCTGGCGATGATCAGCTGATGCGGTCACCTGATGGCATCAGCTGACACTAAAAGTCGAGCGGTGATGCCGGCTTTTTACCGCCTGCCCTGCTAAACTATCAGCTGCTGCTGTCAGACAGGAGTCTGCACAGAAGTGTGTAGTTTTTTTTTTGCACTGATGCATCAGCTGATTGTATAAAAGCCGTTTATACAGTCAGCTGCTGTGTCATGTGATTCAGGCCCTTGAGCCTGACACATCATCTGATCGCTTTGCCTTCCAGCAAACCGATCACATGATATTGGATCCGGATTGGACGGCGCATGACCCTTGACCCAGGATTACTGCAGAGGGGGGTTCTTTATTTCAATAAAGGTGGAGTCACTAATTGTGTTGTGTTTTATTTCTAATAAAAATATTTTTCTGTGTTGTGTTTTTTTTTATCTGTACTAGAAATTCATGGTAGCCATGTCTAATATTGGCATGACACCATGAATTTCGGGCTTAGGGCCAGTTGATAATATACAGCTAGCCCTAACCCCATTATTATCCAGCGAGCCACCCGTCACTAGGGTAGCTGAAAGAGTTCGATACAGCGCCAGAAGATGGCGCTTCTATTAAAGCGCCATTTTCTGGGGTGGCTGCGGACTGTAATTCGCAGCAAGGGTGCCCAGAAAGCTTGGGCACCCTGCGCTGTGGATTCCAATCCCCAGCTGCCTAGTTGTACCTGGCTGGACACAAAAATTGGGCGAAGCCCACGTCATTGTTTTTTTAATTATTTCATATGAAATTCATGAAATAATTAAAAAAAAGGGCTTCCCTATATTTTTGGTTCCCAGCCGGGTACAAATAGGCAGCTGGGGGCAGCCCGTAACTGCCTGCTGTACCTGGCTAGCATACAAAAACATGGCGAAGCCCACATAATTTTTTGGGGGGGCAAAAAACTCCTGCATACAGTCCTGGATGGAGTATTCTGAGCCTCTGGATGGAGTATGCTGAGCCTTGTAGTTCTGTAGCTGCTGTCTGTCTGTATGGAGGAGAGCAGACATCAGCTGCAGAACTACAAGGCTCAGCATGCTCCATTCACTAGTGTATACAGGAGAGCAGACAGCAGCTGCAGAACTACAAGGCTCAGCATGCTCCATTCACTAGTGTATGCAGGAGAGCAGACAGCAGCTGAAGAACTACAAGGCTCAGCATGCTCCAATCACTAGTGTATGCAGGAGAGCAGACAGCAGCTGCAGAACTACAAGGCTCAGCATACTCCATCCAGGACTGTATGCAGGAGTTTTTTGCCCCCCCCCCCCAAAATGACGTGGGCTTCGCCACATTTTTGTATGCTAGCCAGGTACAGCATGCAGGTACGGCTTTCCCAGCCCCCAACTGCCTATTTGTACCCGGCTGGGAACTAAAAAAATAGGGAAGTCCTTTTTTAATTATTTCATGAATTCCATGAAATAATTAAAAAAAAAAAAATTGACATGGGCTTTGCCCCATTTTTGTGTCCAGCCAGGTACAACTAGGCAGCTGGGGATTGTAATCCGCAGCACAGGTTGGCCCGAGCTTTCTGGGCCCCTCTGCTGCGAATTGCAGTCCGCAGCCGCCCCAGAAAATGGTGCTTTCATAGAAGCGCCATCATCTGGCGCTGTATCCAACTCTTCCAGCAGCCCTGAAGCCGGGTGGCTTGCTGGGTAATAATGGTTTAATACTAGCTTTGTTTTACTAGCTAGTATTAAGGCAGAGATTCTTAATGTCAGGCAAGTTTGGCCCGGCCATTAAGAATCTCCAATAAAGGGTTAAAAAAAAGACACCACACAGAGAAAAAATACTTTACTAGAAATAAATACACAGACACACTTAGAGACTCCATGTTTATTACTCCCTCTCATCCCTCCATGATCCTGGTCTTTTGTCTCCTTTCTCCTTCAACCCATACAGCTCTGCTACATCAGACAGCAATGCATGGGAGGAAGAACGCTGCTTCTGCCGTGCAGTCTAATCACTCAGTGAGTGAGCAGAGGCTGGGATCTGTAAGCGGTGATGTCACCGTTGACAGGCGGGTTACTATAGTAACGGTGCTCAGATCACGTGATTCCCGGTGCCCCAATTCACCGGCTGTGGCAATCAGTCCTTACATGTGGGCTGACTCTGTAAAGAGCGCCCAAATGCAGGAACAGGGAAGCCGACCATGTGCCAGAGCATCTCGCCGGTACACGGAGATGCTGGAACAAGCACCGCATACCGGAGAGATGCACTGACAAGACCTAGCATGACGTCTAGCCATTTGACCAGTCTATAGCCAATCAGATAATAGACACGTGACTGGTCACATGGCTATGACGACGTCACGGAAGGTCCTATCATCAGTGCTGGTTACCGGTAGGACGCAGCGATTATTGGAAGGAAACGTGGCGGGAGACAGAGTGCAGGACGCGTTGCGGGGACCTGTAAGTGTAATGGCAATGTTTATTAACTGTATGTGTACATGTATAATGTGTTTTTATGTGTTTGTGTTTGCCTCCCATTGTTTTCGAATTGGTTCAGCAGCAATGATAATTGGGAATAGGGGGGCATGTCACCGATTAGCGATTTTGCACGTTTTTGCGACGATGTAAAATCGCTCATAGGTGTCACACGCAACGACATCGCTAAAGCGGCCGGATGTGCGTCACAAATTCCGTGACCCCAACGAGATCGCTTGAGCGATGTCGTACCGTGTAAAGCGGCCTTTAGTCCTGAAAAGCAGACAACCACCCACCGAGAGGGATAGGGCATCCGCCAGGGCCAGGTAGATCCCATGGGTCACGGCTCCCAACCAAAGGACACTTCACCACAGACCGTGGGTGGCGTCACAGACAGTTTTCAACATCACCCCGTACAAATACGTCCCCATTTATTCGAAGTGACCGCACGACCCCCGGGTCCGGTAGAGTCCCTCGAGCCATACCGCAGATCTGGATCCGAGCAGCACCGGCTGCTGGCGTGGGGGCGGCACATTTACGCATATTGCCTCTATAATATTTTATTGGCCTACTTATTAGTCTTCATTACAGATTAACCAGAATATATTGCAAAATTATTTCATTAATTAATTTGTAATCTTACATGCAGATTATCTGAGTCAGTGTATGATACCCTCTATATCTATTCTGAAACTACTGGGTTGCAGATAACACAAGATCATGTGTCAAAGTAGCATTATAGAAGCCCTCTCATTAAGTTTTTTATTGCTTAAATCTGTATACATGTGTATGTAATGTAGTGTGATTATATTAATATACTCACCTACTGCTGCTCTCCAGGATCCAGTGATGTTCTTCTCCTCTTATCAGTGACGTTACCACTTCTCAGACTGTCCGGGTCACACAGTGTAGAAGTGACTTTTGCAATGGATAGTCAGAAAGAGGCTCCATAGACTTACATTGTAAAAGAGAATTCCAGCTCACACATAGAGTGTGATGGGTAGTCAGAATTCCGGAGATGTCCCGCAGAAGAGGAGAAGAACCGTGTTGGATACTGGAGAGAGCGGCAGTTGGTGAGTATACTATCACACTCACAATCCATTACATGCACATACATCCATTACATGCACATACACACATTTATTGAACTAAAAACTTAATGGAATTGCTTCTTTAACTGAAAGGGATGCTCCCAAGATCCTCCACTGGGGTGCAAGATACCTCACTGGAGTGCAAGATACCTCACTGGAGTGCAAGATACCTCACTGGAGTGCAAGATACCTCACTGGAGTGCAAGATCCCCCACTTTTAGTCCAAGATCCCCCACTGGAGTGCAAGATACCTCACTGGAGTGCAAGATACCTCACTGGAGTGCAAGATACCTCACTGGAGTGCAAGATACCTCACTGGAGTGCAAGATACCTCACTGGAGTGCAAGATACCTCACTGGAGTGCAAGATACCTCACTGGAGTGCAAGATCCCCCACTTTTAGTCCAAGATACCTCACTGGAGTGCAAGATCCACCACTGGAGTGCAAGATACCTCACTGGAGTGCAAGATCCCTCACTGGAGGACAAGATACCTCACTCAAACAAGTGTGGTTACAGCACGCTCTCATGTTTATTGTAAATACAGAAGCATATATTCATCATTCAGTAACACTTTAAATGTGCTTGTGTATCTTTGAGAAAAGGTAAGAAATATAAAAAAAATCTACATTTTGTAGAGTTCAGCATTTGGCTAATAATATTAAAGGGTATATTTGGGACTTTACAAAAAAAAAAAAAATGTGCCTAAGCACTAGCAGTCATGTAGTTGCTTTCTATCTGCCTGTTGTGCCTGGCGCTGTTTGTTGCCTGCACAGAGCAGTCACAGACGGCTCCTTCCGGTGAAACAGTGGCTTCGTCAATAGAGCAGCAGATTCTCATCCGCTCTGCTCTGTAGACGGGGCAGGACAGTCAACATCATGTTGATTCACAGCCAACTCCACGTTGCCTAACTCGGGGAGCTGTCTGTCAATCAGCATGATGTCAGATGTCCTGCCCCATATACAGAACAGAGCAGATGAGAACGTACCGCTCTGTTATTGCAACGTCAGTGGAAGCAGCTGAACCACTGGCAGGAGTGGTCTGTGACTGCTGTGTCGGCGAAGATCAGCGCTGGACACAATAGTGAAATACCTTCCTATTAGAGCTTGAACACATTTTTTTTAAAGTCCTGGGTACACACTTTAAAGGAATCTGTCATCAGGTTTCTGCCACCTAATCTGAGAGCAGCAAAATGTAGGGGCAGAGATCCTGATTCCAGTGATGTGTCACTTACTGGGCTGTTTATTGTAGTTTTGATAAAATCACTGTTTAATCAGCAGTAGATTATCATTAGAGGACTACTTGTCCTGCTGCCATGTGGTCCAGCACATTAATGTGCTCTGTATAAATGCTAGATCTGCAGCCGAGAAAATATGGATTTTATCAAAATGACAACAAACAGCTCAATAGGCACATTGCTGAAATCAGGGTCTTCGTCTCTACATTATGCTGCTCTCAGATGTTGTAGCAAAGACGGGGTGACAGATTCCCTTTAAGGATACATAAGCCAAGTATAATGCCAATCCATCTGGAAAAATAATTACCTGGTTCTCACATTCAGGACCGACCAAGAACAGATAACAAAGAAAATAAGGAGATTTTTAAGCCCAGAGAGAGGCTTCAGTATAGATTAGGTACCCAGTATATGAGGTCTTGACGTGGCTACTGGGCAGATATATAAATGGCCATTTTTATATGCTAAATATCTCAATATTTTCTTAGATTTCCTTTAGCAGTAATACATATCTATATTCTTGCATTTATGGTATTCATGCTTTAGCATTTCAGAGTGTAACTGTCTCTTTTTTTGGCAAAGAAAATAAGGAGGATATTTGATTAATTCCAACAATAAAAGGCCAGCCTTACTTAAAGAATTAACAAGAGAAGAACAACATGGAGTAAGTTACAGATACATTTGCTTTCACACTTGTTTGCTCGTCTACAAAACAACATTTGGAAACATCCAGTGATAACTCAATGTATCGCATTAATATTACATATCACCATTATCCTCAATTTATAGCCCGGGGTAGAAGACGTATCTAAAAAATATGATTAGGCCACGAGCGAAACATTTACTCTACTCTATTAATTCATCTGCAAATTCTAATCTTCCTCCTCTCGAACAATAAACAGCGCCTAGTTTCATGTACCAGGCAGTGTGCCCTGTGAATCATCATTGTATCTAGCACAGATGTGTCAGGCATAATACCCATCTGCTTCAAAGGAGCCATCATAAACGTTCTCACAGGACAATGCATTACAAGACAAAAGCCTGGCATTTATCATTCTGCACAAAATCTCTGACAGTCTGGGCAATAATAATGGGTTACTGCGGCACGCTCAACGCCGGTCGTGAAATAAGTGGGATTCTATCTCGGTGAAGGAGTCTCTGAAGTGAAAGTAATAAGGCTCTGGCATGACTCGCCTAAGGAAATGACAAAGGTTGGGTTAATGAGCTTTGTGATGTTTAATAGACTACATAGCGCGATGCCTTGTTCTGGATAATATGAATAATTACACTGCACACAAGAACCCAATGATTCGTCCTTTACTCTACTATAGGCCATATAACCGCACATAGGAGTCTCCCAGGATGGCAGCAACATTCACAGACATATCTACAGCAAAAGTATAGCCATTGGCTACAACAAGGCGCTGAATGTATCCTCGTTGTATTTACTTTGGGAACTTTTCTCGATCATACAGCTTTGAACAAAATTAAAAATAGTCATTCTCCGTAATTTCGAAATGTTTTAATAGTATTGTCTCATACACTGTTTTAACAGCAAACGAGGCAGGACGCAGAGTAGCGGGCCCCATGTAATAACAATATATCTCATATTTGTAAATGGTTAAAATTGCTTATAGAAACAAGTAACTTTGCAATTTGCTTCTTATTAAAAAATCCCTTCAGTTCTTAAGAAGAGAGGGATTTTTAATTTTTTAGTTTACAGCTGATTGCCTAGGTCAGGGGGCTCCAACCACCGGTCCGCAGACCAAGACTAGGCCATTGGAGTTTTTGCCAGTCCTGCCACAAACCAGCACTAAACACTGACAGTGTGCTCTGCTCTGTGGCGACTCAGACCACACTTTGGGGTGTATGCTGCCCGCTGCCCCGCTCCTCACCGCACCATATGTTTTCTGCTGAGAGCTGCGGGGTGTGCTGGGGCGGGGCAGCAGGATGGTCTCAGTAGATGCTGACCCGGATGCCGACCCCCAGATGGCCAAAGTTCCAGCCGCCCATACCACGGCAGTGGAGGATCCAGCTGCCCTCAACCTGGCAGCCACTGACCCAGAACAAGGGAACAAGGGACGGAGGTTCACACCGGAGAGCTGGAGGATGCCCTCCTGGGTATATTCTGGGGGGATTGCCATGCCATCCTTGAGTTCCCCACCACCGTATTAAGCGGTCAGGGGTCACAACCCATGGACTGTCTGTCAGGCTACTGTGAAGCCCCTCCAGTGTTGTGTCGGTGCATTACCTTCAGGGACTCCACGTAGCTGGATCCTGTCACAGGTAGGAGATCTTCTTTTAGGATTGTCGTGACGCCACTCTCAGAAATTGCGGTCAGTGGGGACCGCCACTGCAGGTTAAGGGATGCCTGGGGCTGATGGTGGGTGCAGCCAGTTGTAATAGCCTCCTGAGAGTGAGGCAAGCCCCAGGGCCCTGTGTAGGTGTGTAGAACCACAAGGCGCAGAATAACTCCACACAAGCAGAATGTCTTTCAGGGGTTTTACTCACTGTTGATGGCAGGGTGAGTAACCCGGGCGTAGCTGGGATGAACCAGGCTGGAACCAGGTATCCTTCAGGCTGACTGATGAGGGTGGCTACCGACTCGCCTTCCTTAGCCCTTCTGTGGTTTGTGGTAACCCCGACTTTTAGTCCCTATGGGGGTCACCCAGGGAAGTAGCTGCTCCCCTCGTTTGTTTGCCGTTTGCTTGTTGCCTAGACCAGATCACTCCAGCTGCTTGCCTCCTGTGAACTATGGGCCCTAACTGTGGCTACGTGGCTGCGGCTTTTGGGGTGTTGTGGCGTGGGCTTTGAGGGCCCCACACCGGCAGGTTTAGCAAGGAAAGGTGGATCTATCCCCGCACCGGGATCTGCCGCCCGTTTGGGCCTGGTACTCCCTGACAGTCTCCGTACTTTCCACTACGCTGCTCTCTCTAGCTGTGTGTGGGGTTCGGGCAGCACTACCAGGTGACCGTTCTCCCCCGTCGGTAGTCACTGCGCGGACGCTGTTAGACTGCAACAGCTCCAGGGTCTGCTTCTGCTCTTCCTGAGCTGCACACACTAAACCGGCTCACTCGTGGGACCTGCACTGCTGCTCCTGTCTGAGCTCCACTTCCATGCTCCTCACTCCTCCACACTCTGCTTCAGACTCCTTTCTCCTCCTTTTCTTTTCCCCTTGTGCCTGCCTACGCCACCTAGCAACCAGGCTCTCTACCACACCCCTTGAGTGGAGATGGAGGCTTCGCCCCCTCCACTCCTCAAGTGGAGGTGAAGGCTTTGCCCCCTCCTGGGATCCCCAGGGGTCCTCCCAAAGGTACATGTGTGAGACCTGATCACTATGCGCCTGTGTAGTCACACCTCGGTCAGCCTTCTGGATTACCTGTATTGTACTGTCCCCAGCATGGGTGCAGTACTCAGTGGTGCCTGACCAGGTCAGGGGCGCCACATTCCCCCTTAGTTATCACCAGCACGTCCTCGGGCTGCAAGACAACATTTTAAAATGCATAAAACATTAAAACATGGTAAAACGTTTTAAAACCACCAGGTACCATACATCACCACCCTCCACCCACAAGTCCGTTAACCCACCCAAAACCCTCTCACGTTGGCCGCGCCTTCAGCCACTTCTGGCAGGATGTAGAGGCGGCTTTCATGGGCTGGTGGTTTCAGGGTATACCTGGCCTGGTGGAGCCGCGCCTTCAGCCTCTTCTGGCAGGATGTAGAGGCGGCCTCCACAGTTGGTGCTGACCAGGTACCCTCTTTGTGGTGGAGAGCCAGGCCCCATAAACAGGCATGCTCCCTGGTTGCAGGCGAGCCAAGGCCCCATAAACGGACGTGCTCCCTGGTTGCAGGTGAGCCAAGCCCCTAAACAGGCTGGCTCTGGTGGTGGTACCTCTGGGGTAACTATTTACACTGCGAGAGTTTGTGGCTATAGCCAGTTCATAGCCTTAAGGTTCATGGGTTTCTCACATTAGTTCATGTGGGCACATGCTTAAACTTATAAACGTTGCAAACTGGTCAAAACTGTAACTTGCTGTACTTCTTTCTTTACTTTACATAGATTCCTCCTTACCAGGGCTTGGGCCTGTAGGGCTGCGGCACCTGTTGTTTTCTTCATTTCTCTCATCATCGGAGGTAGTCTCATCAGTGGGTCCTTTATCTTTCCTTTCTTCTTCTGTATCTGTTTCTTTTTCTTGTGGTATGGAGACAACTGGGTTGCTATAGGAATCTCTGGTACATGGCGTAACGTCAAGTGCATACCATCCTCTTTCTCCCTGATGCATTGTGAATTCCACTGTATCTCCCATCTGTAAGTTCCTTCCCGGATGTCCTCTGGGCAAATGGGCTCTAACATCCCTTCTATTCACAAATATGCCTTCTTTTATACCAGGAGCTACTATGAAACCATATCCACTCTTCAAACTGAAATCTTCCACAACACCACGACAAAGTGGACCTCTAACCTGGGATTTGGCCCTTCTCAGGAACCGTTTTTCTTCCAAGTCTCTGGCCATGACTTCGTCTTTCTGCTCTGGAGACTGCGGTGCAGGGGAAAGCTTGGTTCTGTTACGGCGCCGTGTCCTACGGGCTGGGTTCTGCTGGGTTGTTACTTCACTGCCTGCAGGCCCCCAGGTGAGGTTTCTAGGCAACTCTTCCTCTTCATCCCAGCGGGAATACGGCAGCATCTCTGGCTCTGGGCATGGATCCACTGCTGATGGCTCCGGGGTCAGCTCCTCAGCTTCCTGGCCTCCTCTCCCCCTTAGTTCTTCGGAGCACTCCTGTTGTGGCAGCGCCGGGGATGGGTGGTCATCAGCAGGCCCGGGCGATGGACTTTTTGGCGTGGATATTGCCGGAATCCTCCTGGGGGTGTGCGGAGGGAGCAGATACCGATCCACCATCTCCTGTGGGAACTGGGCCTCTAGGTCAGCCTTCAGCTTCCAGTATTCAGGGTCCTCTCCTATCAGGGACTTCCTAGCAGGGAGCTCCTTAGACTGGGGAGCGGTGTCTGCTCTGGCCTTGCAGGCCGGGGTAAACAGAGGTACATTCTTGTCTTGGCGGGCCGCGCCTGACATGGCGGCGGCCTGGTCTTGGCGGGCCGCGCCCTGCATGGCGGCGGCCTGGATCAGCGTTTCAGTTGCAATCAGGGTCGCAGCTGGAGTCTTAGCGGGCGTCGCTACTGTGGCCGGTTCTTGGCGGGCCGGGCAGGGCATCGCTGCGGCGGCCTGGATTGGCGTCGCAGCTACGATGGGATCTGTGCAGGCTGGGCTGGGCGTCGCTGCAGCGATTGGAGCTTGGCGGGCCGCACCTGGCGTGGCTGCGGCCTGGTTCAGCACCTCGCCTGCGGCGTGGATGAGCGTCGCTGCTGCGGTGGGGTCTTGGCGGGCCGGGCCTAGCATGGCGGCGGCCTGGGTCAGCGTCACACCTGCGGCATGGATGAGGGTCGCGGCGGCAGCCGGATCTTTGCGGGCCGGGCAGGGCATCTCTGCGGCGGCCTGGGCTTGGCGGGCCGCACCTGGCATGGCTGCGGCCTGGTTCAGCGTCGCCGCGCCGGGCATCTCATCAGGGACCGCGGGCGTGGCAGCAGGGGTCGGGGCACTCGCGCTGGCAGGGGCAACACTGGACTCACCCATCGGTGGCACCATCGGGGTCTGAGTCGTCGCCGCTCGGTCTGGCACTCGTCGCGCAGCTTTTTCTTCATAGGCCTTCACCGCGGCAGCCATCTCCAGAAGCTCCATGCGTTCCTCTCTGATCTGCTCCACGACCCGGGTCTCCAGTCGGTCGCAGAACTGGGCAAGCTCCCGATACCACCAGGCAGCGGAGCCTGGTTCTGGGTTTCTGCGTTCAGACGCCATTTCCTCTGCGCCTTCTTCTGCACGATTTCCCAGCAGTGGACTCGTCGCTGCCTCCAGTTGCAGGCTCTTCAGTTTCTGCTCTGCCTCTTCCAGCAGCAGGCTTCTGGCTCCCTTTCTGTCCCGACGTCTCTGAACGCCTCCGCTCTCTTCACTTGCGAGGTCAGGACTCTGCAGGGGATCTCTGGGTAGCCACACCTCTTCGTGGGCGGTAACTTCTCCCAGCGCGGGCTGCTGTTGTTTTTCAGCGCGCTTTTCATGGTGGCAATATGGCGGCGCTTCCAATTTTCCAAGCGGACCGCCCAGGCACATGGTCACCTGTCTGAACAGGTCTAGTCCTTATCCTGTTCGTGACGCCAGATGTGAAGCCCCTCCAGTGTTGTGTCGGTGCATTACCTTCAGGGACTCCACGTAGCTGGATCCTGTCACAGGTAGGAGATCTTCTTTTAGGATTGTCGTGACGCCACTCTCAGAAATTGCGGTCAGTGGGGACCGCCACTGCAGGTTAAGGGATGCCTGGGGCTGATGGTGGGTGCAGCCAGTTGTAATAGCCTCCTGAGAGTGAGGCAAGCCCCAGGGCCCTGTGTAGGTGTGTAGAACCACAAGGCGCAGAATAACTCCACACAAGTAGAATGTCTTTCAGGGGTTTTACTCACTGTTGATGGCAGGGTGAGTAACCCGGGCGTAGCTGGGATGAACCAGGCTGGAACCAGGTATCCTTCAGGCTGACTGATGAGGGTGGCTACCGACTCGCCTTCCTTAGCCCTTCTGTGGTTTGTGGTAACCCCGACTTTTAGTCCCTATGGGGGTCACCCAGGGAAGTAGCTGCTCCCCTCGTTTGTTTGCCGTTTGCTTGTTGCCTAGACCAGATCACTCCAGCTGCTTGCCTCCTGTGAACTATGGGCCCTAACTGTGGCTACGTGGCTGCGGCTTTTGGGGTGTTGTGGCGTGGGCTTTGAGGGCCCCACACCGGCAGGTTTAGCAAGGAAAGGTGGATCTATCCCCGCACCGGGATCTGCCGCCCGTTTGGGCCTGGTACTCCCTGACAGTCTCCGTACTTTCCACTACGCTGCTCTCTCTAGCTGTGTGTGGGGTTCGGGCAGCACTACCAGGTGACCGTTCTCCCCCGTCGGTAGTCACTGCGCGGACGCTGTTAGACTGCAACAGCTCCAGGGTCTGCTTCTGCTCTTCCTGAGCTGCACACACTAAACCGGCTCACTCGTGGGACCTGCACTGCTGCTCCTGTCTGAGCTCCACTTCCATGCTCCTCACTCCTCCACACTCTGCTTCAGACTCCTTTCTCCTCCTTTTCTTTTCCCCTTGTGCCTGCCTACGCCACCTAGCAACCAGGCTCTCTACCACACCCCTTGAGTGGAGATGGAGGCTTCGCCCCCTCCACTCCTCAAGTGGAGGTGAAGGCTTTGCCCCCTCCTGGGATCCCCAGGGGTCCTCCCAAAGGTACATGTGTGAGACCTGATCACTATGCGCCTGTGTAGTCACACCTCGGTCAGCCTTCTGGATTACCTGTATTGTACTGTCCCCAGCATGGTGCAGTACTCAGTGGTGCCTGACCAGGTCAGGGGCGCCACACTACCATCGCCCAGCTGGCTGCTGAGGATCAGCAGTGCCAGACCAGGATGGCAGTGGTGGATGCCCGCAACATGGCAGCCAAACAGCGGCTACAGAGCGCCCGCCCAGAAGCCCGGGGACCACTATGGATGGGCACCGTCACTAGATTTGACTTGGAGCGGGGGTAGGGCTTCATCTCGGAGTCGGGACTGGCCAACGAGATCTTCATGTCCCGCCGAGATGTGGAGTCCTATGTTATCCAGGCCGGGACCTGTACCCTGCTAATAGGTTAATTTACACCTGGCATAAGGGAGAGCGGGGCTGGTATGCCCTGGACATGGGACTGTGTTACCTGGAGGCGGCTGCTGCAGCACTAGGACCCACTCCAGCTGCACGTCCAGAGCCGGTCCCTGCTTCCTGACAAAACCCCAGCAACAAGAAGACTCGGGACAGTTGCACACAAACTGTGGAAAATAATCCCTGGGAGCCGGCAGGACTGGATTTCCCATACCCACAGTAAGAATGTTGATACAGCTTAAAAATTTATCTGATGGACAACCGGGCCACTGGACTATGGGTGGCTGGAACTTTCCTTGTATATAGTTGCATCTGTTGTGCACCTTACCAGAATTAAGGAACTCAAAGGTTCCCCTGTTCCAAAGGGGAGTATATGCCAGAAGGGATCAGTGCACTGACAGCTGGCACAGTGGACTCCATAATTGCATCACGTTTACTATACTTATTGAAAGATTTTATATATTCCATGCTTAATGAAAGGTTTGATATATTTTACTATTTATGCTGAAAATGTTTTATATGTCTTATACTTGAAAAAGTTTTATGATGAAGATTTCTGCTGATGATCTGAGACTGATAATAATGACCTGTTGACAATGTTAAAACATTGAACCGTACGAAGTTATAATGTTTGAAATGTTTGAAGTACCGGTGCCTCCTATAAAAGGAAGATTGTTTACCTGTTTATCATGCATAACCAAAAATGCGGTATATCATTGTTATTTTGTTGCAGCCCGGGAGTGCTTTGATTTGCAGTGGGGGTATGTGGCTCCCCTGAGGCTTCAGTCCCCACAGGGTACTGCATCTCACATAAGGTGCAGTACTCATCCCGGGTCCAGAGGAGGTCAGTGTTGGTTTCACACACATTCATACCATACATACAGTAGGTTGCCCTCCCCACTGGGGACCGGGCTAGGGTCATGTCTTAAGAATGCCAATCAAACACTGGGGCTTCCACCCACTAGCGGCGGGGAATTGGGGGAAGAGCGATCACCAAGGGGGTTGGAGCAACATTACCCAAAAACAGGGAATCGTGAGGAGGACAAAAAAGAGTGAGGAGCTGGTTACTGGTAGCTCCTCTGGGACATTGGAGAAACCCGGTCGCTGAGAGGAGAGCTTGCTTGCTCCCTTGTGACCGGCGCCGTCTAGGGTGCAGAGCTCTAAGGTGGCACATTCTTAGGTTGCACCACCAGAATCTGCAGGACATGGGGATTGCAGGTCCCTAAGGCCACCACAGATCCCGGAGAACAGTGGCAAACAGAGGCCAGAGCAACAATCATGGTCGGGCCCCGACAATGACTCGCGTCACCTGCATATGGGATGGGAACTAACAAACACAAGAGGGGACCCTAAGTAGCTTCACGCCACGATGGCCCACACACAGAGCACAAAAATGAAGAGTCCACGGATTACCACACTTGTCCTGACCTCCAAAGGATCTGGGATCGGCTGGGGCCCATCACGGCAGAAACTGGCACTCCAATGGTGCAAACAGACCTAAAAGACCTTGAACCGCAACCACTGAATCAACCCTTCATTGCCCCCTGCGCTCCGGCGCCAATGGCCACTCCTACCACCATCATTCTCCTTGGGGCCCGCTCTACCTGTGGGGAGCAGAACCATCCCAGATGCAACACCATCTGCCCCAAAGGACAGCACCTGCAGCGACAGCTGATCCCTGGCCACATACCACAG